>NW_017728911.1:5000643-5003554 GCF_001723895.1 Crocodylus porosus | reverse complement strand
GTAAGGGCAAGGAGAAATGGGCTGGGAGTAGGCTGCCTGCTGGGATAGGAGCTGCAGAGATGAGACTGGCTGGGTATGTCGTCCCCTCCCCACCCCCCGGGTCAGCACTTTGTAGGGGCAGGAAAAGGTAGGAGGATCCAGAACTTGCAGTCCGGTTTGCAAGAACGGGGTTCTTCACACTGCTCTATCCCCATGGTGTGTGCATTGGTGCCCCCCTGCAAAACCCAATACTGGATCCACATGTGCAAGTGGGGAGGTTGCCACAAATAGGAGATGGGCTTCTAATGCAGTGATGTCACATCCTTTTGTGCCCATGAACTCATACTGGGATTAATGGGATGGTGGAGGTTTCGCCTAGCACGAGGCAGAGACGCATCACAGCACCCTTCGTGGCACCGTGCCTCTGAGCCTCTGTGGGAAAGAGGGGAGTTTTCTCCATGCCAGTGATCAAAGCACACAGAACAGCTCCTGAGGCAGGGATGCACAACATGGGGCCCACCAGGGCAATCCCAGTGGCCTGTGATGATTCTTTATGAAGCCACTTGATTAAATGAAATAGGCTTTGAAAACCAAGACACTTTATGAATAGCCCATGCTTAGTAATGGAGAGCCCAGTGGCAGAGCCCTATAGTTGCCTCTCTGTAAATCCACAGCTATGAGTCTGAGCCTGGTCCCAGGCTCATAGTGAAGGCTACCCTTAACCAACCCAGCTGTGTCCTTGCCTTGCTGCATGAGGATTCATTAATGTATGATCCAGTTTCCTGCTTGAGAACATGCTGAGGGCTGACATCTAATCAGAGCAGACCCCACTCCTGGCAGCCCTCCATTAGAAACTGTGCCTCACAAGTGGCTCTCCATAAAGTTGGAGCTGTGCACCTGCTGTTGGGTGATACGCAGCAGGGAAGCCTTGAGACCACTCTAAGTTATGGTGTGGGCCATAACTTAGTCTTGTCCATGACTAGCCCCACACTCTTACGGGATAAAAGTGGCCTTACTCTCTCTTTTGCTTATTCCTCCCAGAGCTCCACCTGCAGAAAAATCAGGGCCTGTGATTAATGTAGGAATTTTAGTCAGTTCAAGGTACATACATACACACTCAGGGGTTCAAAGTCATGATCCCTGCTACCTGACAATGTCATAACCTCCATTGTGGAGATATGAAAGCTGCTGTGCAGAGAACAACACAGCATGCTTTTCAGGAGCACTCAGCACTGTGGGTGGCCAGCCCCAAAGGTGGGGCCCAGAGGAACTCACCCTTGGCCACATAACATACTCAGCCCTCTGAGGCCCAGCCACTGGACTGTCCTTCCTATCCTAACCCTCTTCTCCTGTGGGGCAGCATCTGTGCTTTCACCAGATCCCCTCACTGCTCTTAAGATGCCCCTGCTGCTCCACACAGGCAGTGGGCAGGCAGGGAGGGATGAAGGCTATGGCCTTCACCTCTTTGATCGAGCTCTCTCATTTCCTGTGCCTGAGGGAAATAATGGAGACAGGTTTGCTGGCTAACCTAAGGAGATCCCTCTCTCTCCCTGTCGCTCTCTGCCTCTGTCAGAAACGATAAGAATTAATTAAATTTGTCCGCCTCTCCTCCTGCTTTGTTGCTGCCCGCGGGATTTATCAGCCTCTTCCACCATAGGCTCTATCAGATTGTGGGGGGGTTGGGAAATACATATATACTCCATTACATGTGTCTTAATATTCCGGATATGTGCTCCAGGGTGATAGCCTAACAAATTATGATTAAAATGAGCTTCATGGATAGGGCCAGGAAACAAGGTAAGGAGGGGAGCCAGCTTGGTAAGTGGAGTTAATGAGGGCACTTTATTTCAAATGTGGTGTTTTCTTTACTTGCAGTTAGAAACCAACTTAACATATTAGCTTATTAGAAGTACTGATCTGGCTGTGCTTTCTCCTCACAGGATCCTACATCTCTGTGAATGGCATCAGCATTCAGACATGGCTCAGCAAGGCATAGTCCACCCTGTGACACACACGTCCAGTCTCACATGGCACATTCTGCCCTGAGGTCACTCCAGCTCTCCTCCCACCCCCATTTGCTGTTTGTGTGAATAGTACATGTTTAACTCCAGGTGAGTCCAGTGACAAAGGAGTTTAGGTGTCTTTCTATCACCTAGATTCACACTGAAGGCTGCCCCCAGAGAGCTCACCTGTAAAAGGGGACCTAGGCATTCAGGCTGGGGAATACAAAATGCCTGGATGTAATGTCAGTCACATCATTCCTTAGTGTGCCAATGGCTACAGAGAGTGGTGGGCTCAAATCATACTCACCCAGGGGGCTACCAGGCTCAGAACAGCCTGTTACACATTCAGTGTGGCAGGGCAATGGAGTTACTACATGGATGAATTAGCAGCCGGAACAAGAGCCAGGGTCCCTTTCTGAACTCCCCAGCCCCTTCTCCAGGGCCATTTGTGGTCTGGAACATGGTGGGACTTGATTTGAATCCTCTGCTATTAATGATGTAGTGATAGGTTGCCCACAGAGATGGTCAAAGCAGCAAGGTCAAAAGGCACAAGAGTACCAGAGCTGTGCTAAAAACACCTACATTCAGTTCCCAGCTCTGCTGTCACGTCCTGTGTGACCTTGGGCAGGTCCCTTACTGCATGCCGTGCCTCAGCCTGACATTTGTAACATAGGGACAATACTTTTCATCTCACTGAGTGTTTATGAAGACAAGGATCCATTGATGACATGAGGTCATGAGGGCCCAGTGCCCAGGTAGTACAGGGGTGAGGGCTATGTCAAGGCCCTGTTTGGCGGGCCCTTTTAAACTACGCGCATGCGCAGTGGGCCTGCCGTCAGGGAACGCTGGCTTCTCAGGCCAGGGGGGCCCTGCCCGGGATTTGGGGGGCCCTGCCCTACAGGAGGGGGACTGGTGAGTACCCCCTCCTT
>NW_017728911.1:4952584-5000543 GCF_001723895.1 Crocodylus porosus | reverse complement strand
TAACCCCTTCCCACCACGAGCCCGCTTACCTCCGGCTGTGCTGGGGGTCGGCAGGGGGCTCGGCGGCTGCTGAGGGGGTGTCTGGGGGGCTTCAGGGGAGTGGGGGCGCAGCGGGCTTCACCCGCGCATCTCTCACCGCTCCAGAGCCTACCTGAGTGTGGGGTTTTTTTGCACTCATGCACACATCCCCGGTATACATCTGGGCACACATCTGTACACATACACATCTGTATTACTGAGCATACTCACACATAGGTATACACTGGTCCCTTCATATTTTAATACAACTTGAAACTGCATCTATTGGGGACTGGATAAAGAGACCCACATACAGAACTTTGCCCCACAGTCTGGGCTCAGTAGATGCCCTGTCCTCAATTCACATAGCTGGATGCCCCCATATCACAAACAGCAAGAAGAGAGACCACCTGAATTTAAGACCCTGACCAGATCATGAGGGTGCTTCCCTTCCATCTCCAATGCTCCCATCAGCTCCACAGCAGAACCCGGAGGAGACTGTCAGGCAGCGGTGACCTGCATCTCTCTCCCCTACTGGCTCAAATTCCTGCCTATTCACACTGCTCACTTTCACACCACCCTCACAAATCAGTGGCCACTAGCAGCACCACTGTCTCGTCATGTTTATGATCAGGCAGGAGATTATAGAGAGTAATAAGGGACAGCTCCTTCCAAAAATCAATAAGTAATTTTGCTCCTGGGGGTAGGGGACTGGGTGCTGGTTCACATGAAACGCCGCAGCGATTTGCAAACAAAATGGGGGGCCAAAACACAAAGCAGCCATAAAACCAGGGCAATGTGACCCCTGCTGCCCACATACCTAGTGGGGCTTTCATACAGCACCCCTCCTCCCCCCAACCTGCTGTAGAACAGCAGTCTATCAGCCATGGTTTCAGAGGGGCCCATTTTAGACCCAATTCTAAAGCTGAATGCCTGCCTGTGTAAAACAGAGGCAGCAGATCTGGGTTCAGAGTCTTACATTGTACTGCAGTAGCATTTCAGAGCTCCAGCCATATACCAGGACCCCACATTGTGCTAGGTGCTGTGCAAACTCAAGGCCAAAATCACAGGTTTTCTTTCCTCCTTTTCCAATTATCTCTGTTGCTGTTGCAGGGTTTTTCTATAACACATATTTTGCATTGGATTTCAGCCTTGCCTAGTCAATTAGATATACATAGGGATCACACTGTGGAGACTATCATTCTCCTTCTTTTCCTGATTATAAACAGTTCCACTCCAGGCAGGTGTCTACCATTTATTCAGTTATGGTGATGAGGTTTCTTAACACAGAAGTACCTTGCATCATGGCAGAGGTGACAGAACTTTAGATCAGGCTCATCTCCTCTGAAAGTTTGTTCTATGGTCAAGTTCCAAGGGCCTTAAACATTTCATCTCCCCCACTCTTCCATTTCACTCTGGACTTTGAGTTATATTGTCCACAACATTTTGGAAGGTCAGAGAGGGGGAAGTATCAGGGTACTGATCTACTGCTAGATTTGGGGCTCATGCCTATACCTGTAGACTAGATTCAATGGATGAAGCTGAGCACAAGGGTAATGTGCTTGTAGCAACCTGTCCCAGTGGAAAGGCAGGCTTGCTGTATTTTGCATGAGATGGACTTCCTGCATTGCATCCATTCATTCCTGTCTATGGTGAGCAATCAATATGCAATCTGAGAGTAGAACCATAGTGGACAACTTTCCTTCAGGGGCAAGGTCTCCTAGAGTGCTCATGCATCAGGGATTTTTTTGGGCCATTTTATTCTACCCAATCTTCAAAGTGTCAAGAGATTAAAGAGGATGCTCAGCTCTCTGTACTCAGGAGAGCAGAGATGGGTGCCTTCACTGACAGGGGGTTGGTAATGGAATTGTCTACACTAGATTTTCAAAACTTCTCTATTTATGGTTCGTGCAAAATCACTCTCTAAATATTTTGCCAACAGAAAATGGACTACTTGACAAAAAACAGAAGCCCCAAATATTTCCACTTTCAACAATGGAAAGCTGAACTTTTGCTTTTTTGTTTGTTTGCTTGCTTGCTTTCCTCAAAAAGCAGAAATGTTTCAAAATATGATAGAAAAATTAATTCTTATAGATGAGTTTCATGGGGATATACATTTCCATTCTATTCTTCTCCTATTACCCAACATATTTATATGAATAATTCCACCTCTTTAATAGAAATGCTGTCCATACTACCATAGTGTGTGCCTTTGTCTCCCCTTAGAGGTTAGTTCAGCTGAATAAATCTATTACTGCTACCATCCAAAGGACTTCTTTAGTTCAAGCACTAGAGTCTCCTACTGTATGACCCAAGACTGCAGTTGACCCAAATGTACTGGGCTCACTGTAAAAACTCATCACACCCATTTCATTCACAGCCTGATGTGAGCTGGAGATGGGTTGGCTCTGACACATACATGAAACCCATGCAGGTATAGGGGCACACATGGGACAGTCACTAATATCCAGTGCCCAGATTTTTGAGCTGACACCATTTACAATATGCTGCACTGGTGGTACAAAGTGATGCTGGCTGCAAACAGCTACCACAGCATTGCTCTTTGTGTGTCCCATTGGCACCAGGCTCACAGAGGTGGCAGAGCCTCTGAACCAGCTCTCCCATCTCTAGTGTAGGGGGCATGCCTGAGGCAGAACAGGCCATGCCATGTGGTGTGGCTGAGCAAATTTCTGCTGAGCCATCTCCATTGCTCTATGGGGGCCCTATACCAGGGTCATAATGTAGGGCACCTCTCTGCTACTCTAATACTGAGCCTGGGGGAGGCTCAGGGAGCCCTAGACAGCTTCATGATGTTCCCTCCCTTCCCTCAGCATCACAGAAATTCCCAACACCAGATTGAATTGTGCCAGCTGAGTGCTGGGAAAGGACAGGGGAGCTGGTGACCACCAGCACTGGAAGCAAAGCACACTTCTTCCATCCTGTTCCTCAGCTTGTTCCTGGCCACAGTTGCGCTGCCAGGGCAGGTCTAAGAGAAGTTGCCAGTGTTCTCAGAAACAGGCACCCAGCCAGGCATGCCTAAGGGTGAGGAAGTGTCCATGCCTGCAGAGATTTAGCAGGGTTTTCTCTTAGGGTGAAGACACCTAACACTAAATGGTAGAAACATGGTATGTGCCTTCTCCATAGCTCTACTGTTTGGTAAATCACTTGCACCCAGGGTAGAGTTATCCCTTGAAAGACGTGCAGTCACTTTACTACATGACAAGATGACTGGGTGGAATGTCCTGTCAGTCCCATGCCCAGGTAGCCATTTTCTCAATGCAAACTGGCATCTCCAGGCCATGAGTCAAGTACTGTATCAGCTCCTCCTCTGGGCAGCCACTCTACCCACTTCCTTAGTATGAAGACCATTTACTACAGAGTAAAACTCTAGGGTAAGAGAGTCCATAGTTCACACCCTCTCCCACTCAAGTGACTACTTTCTATCCCATTTGACCTGATGCAAATTGGCCTGACTTCACTGGCTTCACCTACTACAGATCCATTTAGGAAGTGCCAGTGCCCAGATCCAAAACCAGGGGAAGCCTCTTAACAAATGGAAATCATTGCATCCTTCAGGAGAGCCACAGAAACCACCCGTACTCTAATCTACCCAAACCATCTCACCCACACCCCATAACCTCCACACACCAGCTGTCCCACAAAGCCCTGCCCTTCTCCAGCAAGGGGTATGGGGTTTTAACAGCTGCTGGCAGAGAGACCTGCTGTGAATCACCTTGAATTTACAGCTGAGCTATGGGAAAGAGAATTATATATAGATCTCAGGAGACAGGCTGGTGGGGAGTGAGCATCCATCAAGCATGAATTCTGGGTTATTTACTGAGCCTGGGTCTTGCCAAGAGAAACACCCCCTGCACTGGCCAGCCTGAAAACAGATTCTGCCATGGGGACCTATTCAGCAAATGAAAAATATCTGCCTTACTCCTCAGAACAAATAGAGCAAATGAAGCTGTTTATCCTCCCCCAAATCCTCTCTTGCCTGCAGTACTAAAGGCCCCAGTGTGCAGGATGAGGCCACGGTGCCTCCTTCCCTAGTGCTCAGCATCCCAAAGGTAACACCCCTTCAGAGCCCAGGCCCCAGTACAGTTGAGTCGCTCAGTACTTTTGATGGACTCCTTTATAATTACTGTTTAATTATTCACCCTTTTAAAACGTTTTGCATCATAAACCTGGGATAGAGTCTGGGAAATGAAGGACTTTGGCAATTATTCCATCATTTTTTTCCTTTGTGACAGCAGTAGGCAATGTGCTTCCCAGCATGCCTTGCTGGGGTTTTTGGAGGTCACTGGGAACTTGCTGGGCAAACCATGTCCAAACTTTAATACCACCAGCATAATGATAGTGTTTTCATGTCATAGCACATATGAGAATGGCATGGTCTCATGATGGTGGGGACTGGCTGCCATACTCTGCCTGGAACTTGCTGGAACCTGCAGACACAAACTTTGGTCCCAATACAGAGGCCCTGCCAGTGGGAGCTACAGCAGCAGTCTTGGCATTTGCCATTAGTGCTGTAACAAAGAAACGTGCTGTAGACGACAGGCATGAAATATTAAGCTCAGCCGTGGGGAGACAAAACTTGTCCCTGCATTAGTTACAACATGATAGTGCCTAGCAGCCCCTTTTGTGGGACAGGACCCCATTCTGCCAGGCACTATATTACAATCATGCCCAGAAAGTCCAGCTTAGGCCAGCATCCCAATGTGCCAGGCATTGTACAAACATATTGTGTGAGATGGTTCCTGTCCTGAAGTACAAATAGACAAGACAGACAGTCTGTGGGGAAAGGAAACTGAGGTACAGGACAAGGATGCAACTTGACCAAGGTCATGCAGCAACTCAGTGGCAGAGCCAGAAATATAGCCCAGGTCTCCTGACCCTCAATCCTTTACTCCATCCACTGGCCCATACTATCCCATCATGACACTTCAGCTCAAGCAACCAGAGACTTTTATCACATGCATTAAGGAGAGCTTTCCTATGCGTTGGCAGTAGTAAGTACTGCTCTGGCATTACACATGCACACATATACACATGCACATGCACAGTGTCAGTGGTCTGAGCAACACCCCGCAGGCAGTCTGTTGCAAGCTCAGCTGTGTTCTTTGTACAGCTTCTGCCCTGGGAAAGGAGGGCTTTGGGGTGTGTATGACAAAATGCAGGTCAGGCAAGCAGGGCTTAGAGTTACGTAAGGCAGATCCAAAGCAGCAGCAGGGCTTAGGTGCGATAGAAAGGAATGGCAGCTGAGGTGACTCCTCCCCAGCAGGACCCTATGGTGAATCAACAGCTTTGCTGATCTCTGCACATGGACAGTTATTGGAGGACAGCAATGGGGAAAATCTATAGACTGAATCATTGTCTAAGAGTTGACTCAGGTCATGGCAGGTGCAGCTGTTTATTGCCTGTGGCTTTGATCTTCTGAGCTGGATCCTACAGGCTGCAGCTTTGGCTTGCAGGAGTGAGTTGAAAGGAACAGTTTTCTGGAAAGCTGGATGCACTTTTAGGGAGCTGATGATTCCTCATGTACCTGGATTTATATTTTGACACTTACTCCTAGAAGATCCAGCAGTCAGGTATTAGAAGCTGTAATCAATACAATCCAGCTGCAGACTGAGAATCCCCAAAGTGGGATGGAAATGGGGTCTCTCTTTGGGAAAAGCAGACAAAATCAAAATGGCTTGTGCTGCCCATGTCTCTGGAGAAGCGCTGCTCTTTTTTCCTCACCACCCTAGTGTGCTACCATCCTCTGCACATTCATGATGAACAGCAGGGGGAAACACTCACACATCTAAGATCAGAGCTACACACATTTCCACATCTACTCTGAGTTAGCAGCCACTCCTGAAGATTTAAACAGGTGAAGCATGTGGGCCTCGCACGTATATAATGGGAGTTAAGGAGCGTGCAATTACATTACTACCAGCCAGTCAGAAGTCAGGCTCTTATTGGGCTAAATATTGGCTGCCCCTGATTTAGATTGATCAATGGCTCTGTGCTCACTAAATCCATTGCTAGACCTTTCATGCCAACCCCATTCCTGCTGACAGACTCTGTCTTGTTACTATTTACAAGAGGAATCATAGAAAGTTAGCCATTCCCTCAGTCAAACCACAAATGACAAGATGACCAGATGCATTCTCATATTAAGCCCAGAAGGGTCCTGGGGAAGTTTCTGTTCTTGTGAGAAAGACAGGACTTTGCAAAGAGTTTCTTGACAAAGTATTTTAATGGCATGGCCATGTCAGAAAACAGCCTTCCAAGGCAGAGGCAGTTGTGGCTGTTATGAGTGACTTAAATCAAGGCAATGCACCTCTGAAGGGATTCTAAGACTCAGACTAAACTCCCAAAGCACAGGGAGCATTGCAAACTCCGGGGTGGATCCACCAAAGAAAGGGGTTTTATTTGGTTGCTCTGAGGTCCAGAGAAGGAATTTAGAGGGGTTATTGCCAAACTGTGACAAGAAAATCTCATTGACTTAGATAAAAATCAGGCTGGGAATGACCTCGGGTCACTGAAGTCCAATGTCCTGAGTCAAGGCAGGGTCATCCCAGGTTAAACTATCCCAACAAACTATTCCAGATTGTTTTTGTTTGCTCTGTTCTATCAATCACTTTATGGAGTAGAGATTCTTAAAGGACCACGTATATCTTTCCAAACACCATAGGCTGAGATCCAAGTAAACCTCAACTTTTGCCAAGCACTTAAGCACTGGCTTAACTTTAAGCATGTGCCTAAGTACCTTGGATTTAACTTTACCCTATGGTATGTAGTCACATGTATGGTAGTCCACTGCCACTTAGGTATGTGGCTAAGTGCTTCACTGAATAGGATGGATGTAAGCACACATTTAAAGTTAAGTCAGTGCAATGTGAACATTTACACTGCCTTGCAGGATGCATCCAGAATTTTGGGCTGGGTAGGATCTTCCCCTTTGTTGAGGTAAGTGTGTGTTTGTGCAAGACCATGGCCTTGGCCTCCCCTCACCGGTCTGTCACTTCCCCGTATGTGAGAACACTGAGGCAGATGCAGGTGGCCAGAACACTCTATCTGGTCCCAGGCACGTGCCCACTCCCTGCCACCAGATTGTCAAGCCAAGGTCAACTGACCTCTTACCCCTTCCCATATAAGCTCCCAACCGAGAAGGGGAAATGTCTGGGCAGCAAGGTGCAATCTTGTACCTAGGCTGCTGCATTTTTTAATTGTGCTGCTACCAACTCTAATGGATTCTCTAACCTGGCTAGTCTCTCAACCTCACATTCTGCCTGACCCTCAAGATACTCAATCCAGCTCTGGCCTGACCTCCTGGATACCTAACCCAGCTAGTCCCCCTAACTTTACATTCTGCCTGACCCCCTGGACCTCCAACTCAGTTTTCTGGACAGACCTCCTGGCTTCTGACCTACTGGCTTCTCCCAACCCTGAGGTAACACCCCAGTCCTGGCCAACTACAGCCTGACTTGACATATTTGGGTCTTGCCTGCTTAGCTCAGTAGCAAAAACGTAATTTTAGTTGAGACTCTTATCACACAGAGGAAACTTAAGAGGTCAGCTCCAATTATCAAACACTCACTTTGGCAGTTATTCAACAGGACCCCTAGTCTTACCTTTGTAATGCTCTTTGTTCAATTACAACCTTGCAAATAAATGAGCTATCCAACATCAGTGGTAATTCTTACCATTCCAGTCGTCTTCACCCATGTGGGTTACAACACAATTACATTACAGTTCAGCACAGAGCACACACAATATTCAAAGAACACCTCTGGTTCTGTAACTTTTCAGGCTGATTCTGAAACAAGAAGCTTGGTCATTTGTGCTAATGACTTGGAGATCAGTGTGGAAGTAGAGGATTTTTGCAAATGAGGGAATGAGTGAATAAGCACAATCAAGTACAAGCCTCATGCTTCTAGGATAATTATTAGGGGACTGCAGAAATTTCAGTGCGAGCCAGCCAGTCCATCACTGCCAACAATGTAGTAATTATTATACCTTTCTGTGAAGCATCTAACTGGAGACTAGATGGACCCTGAAGTTGAGATACTTTGGCCATATCTTTGTGCTCTAAAACGTTTATCTGGTAGATATACATATGGTATTGTTTTTTCCATGTATAACACCTTTAAATGCATAAAATCTGCCTCCCTATCTTCATGGAGCAGTGAAGCTCTTCCAGGAAGGATGATCTGACTATGTGAGTACCCCTCCTCTCCCCCCTGCTGCTCTCTTTGTCTGCCTGGCAGCCTTACATCAGTTTTTTCTTTGGTGCTTCTTTTAACCTGCAACAAATATTCAAAAAATGGTGTGATTTTTTTCTTTGCATGTGGGAAACAGGGCAATCTTTTGTTCACTTACTCTGACAACTGCATTTTGGGTTTAATTATTTACAATAGTGTTCCAAAATGCATTAGAGAACATTCAGTTAGTTTATAAAAAATAATGGCACCTTAGTACTGACTGGTATCTAGCTACAGCTTTTTTTAACACATCTGGAAGAGATAGGCCAGTATACATGTGCATTATAAAGTACATGGGTGACTGGATATACAAAACTATTCTTATTTCCCCACTATGAGTGAAATCCTGCCATTAGGTCTGCAAATCTTCCCTCAGACATAGCTTCAGTGGGGTAGTGGGCTTTGCTGATATTTTTCAGCACACATCAACGTGTTTAAAGCACACAGTGGCCTCACATGGCATTACAATTGCCCCTGGGCATGGTGTGAGTGGCAGCCATTTATTTTCATCACACTGCCCACAGCCTGCCCTATCTTGTCATCACATCCAAAACCAGCAGAAACTGAGGCTGGTTTTTAGCACACACCATGTTTCTGGGAATGCTGGGCCTGGTGGTGAGGTCCCATTCTGTCAGTATCTGCTCTCCACAGACCCTACCCTGAAAGTCTCCCTTCCACACCTGGTTCCCCACACAGGTGGGAGGGCAAAGCCCCTGGATGTAGCAGAGCACTCCTTGGGCTGAGTGCACTGGGACACATGCACACCACCTTACTCAAAGCCTAGCAGTGCAGTGAAAGGGCAGCATCGCCATGGAGAGGCTCTGAAGGCATTTCTCAGCAGCTCCTTTTCAGCACCGAGGAGAGTGGCCATGGATGAGGACCTGTTGCATTCCAGCTCAAAGCAGGGGACACTACTGACAGCCGGGACGAGGAGGGACAGGAGGCCTGGGTCCCCAATAAGTGAGTCATGCTGGTGTAGTTCTATCACTGCGTGTAGCCAAGAGGCAGGTCATGCCTGCAGAAAACTCTAGTGCTTCTTTATAGAAGCACCAGCCCCGACTCAATGTTCCCAGTGCCAGTTAATCTGAACGATGCTTGTTGTTATAGCCTCGGTTTGTCAGCAGTAAAGGGAAAATTTCATTCCCCATTTTTTAATTTCTCTTGGCTTGTTAACAAGTACCCTTCCAGCTGGTGCAGACAGCTGACAAGAAGAAATGCTGCATGTGAGCGAAAGCCTGCCATTCAGTGCTGAAAAAGGGGCAATGGGGTGGGGTGTGAGGGGACAGACAGGCCGGCAAGACTCTGGAGTGGCAGATAATTGAATGTCAAGGCTGATGTGGCTAGTATTTATTTTAGTGCTTGCACATCTATAACACTCAGGCGAGAATCTCTGTAATCTATAAAAACTCAAGAAAGTAATGGGAAAGAGAAGTTAATAGTTACATATTTTTTTATTGAGACATTCAAGAAACTGCTGAAAAGGAAGAGATGACAAGAAAACAAGAAAGAAGTAGCAGGGGGTGTTTTTCAAGGAGCAGGGAAAAGAATCACAGAGCAGGAATATCAGAGGGGCAGGCAGCATCCTGCTGAGGGGTATGCTGTGATAGATAGAGTTGTCAGAGGGGCAAGCCACAGTAGGCAGCAGTGACAGATGCATTACAGACTCCCAGGTCCATGATGGCAGGAGCAACTGGGGTGGAGTAGAACTCCACAGGCTGTGTCTCTCAAGGGAGTGGGCTGCACCACACAGGGCAATGGAGCAGTGAGCATGTGGGGATGTCAGACTAATAGCACACAGTGCATGTAAGATGCAGTTGTCCAGGTAAAGAACCAATCAGTTCATGGCATGTTGTGTTCAGTTCATGTAATAGCTTGGATATAGGGAGGGAAAAGTCCATCTCTGTAATACCATCAGGAGCTTTGTGTGGGTCATGATGCCTTACAGCATAAAACCTACAGTGTCCTGGCCCCCTCCAAGCCAGGCCTTATCCCTTCATGCCCTGCTGTCCCTGCAGTTGTCCAATCATAAAAACATGTTCCTGAGGTGCTATCTGCAAACATGACAGGTGTCTACACCCCATGCACATGGTGCTCATTAATTAGCCGTATGCAGGGCTCCAAGCCAGCAGCAGCACAGCACCCAGTCCCGCTCTCCAACTGCCGTCTCCATCTTCAGAATCAAGACTTTCATTTATAAAAAAAGAAAAAACTAGAAAGTTATGACAGCTGTGAAGGAAGCTTCAAAGATATGAACAGAGCAGAGCTGAAGCGGAGGTGTCTGCAGAGTGTCTGGAACAATAGCACCAAGAAGTGTGAACCCAGATGCCCACAGAATTAACTCATTCACTACTAGGGTGGGAGGGATGGATGGCAGGCCCAATCCACTTGCTGTGAGTGAGGCTTCATTCTGGTGCTGCAAGCAACTTTGGGAGACACCACACCCTTCCCACCACCAGTCAAAGAATTCAGGAGCCTATCTAAGCCTCACTAAACTTGAGGACCCCAGCGAACCCAGAAAGCAGGTGCAATCACCTCGCAAACCACTGTACAATACACTGTGAGTGACATTACCATTTGGAGGGTCTCATAAGGGAGTAGATGGTGTGGACAAAGTCTGGAAGTGTTCAGTCACTTATTTGACCCTGACTTTGCATTCCATTCATTAAGCACAGCATAACTGAACTGCAGCTCAGCTAAGGGTCTGTCTAGACTGGGAGTTTTACACACACAGGGCAGAGGCGTGTAATCTCACACTGGGTCTTAGACCAGAGAAAACCCCACATTCCACTGGTGTGGTTCCATACATGCAGATCAACCACTGCAGATCCTGTCAGTCCGGGCAGTCCTTGGGTATTTCAGTTTTTAATCTGTAGTACTCTGAATAATTTAACATTCCAAAAAGGCCCAAGTTCTGCCCAGGCAGTCCACCAATATAGGCCATCAGGCTACACCAATTTTTGTAGTCAGCCGTACACCAGGGAACAAGGTAAACAGCATCACATCCAGCTGTTCCCAATTCCCAACCCAAATGACCAAGTGTCACTCACAAGTTGGGTGACTATGGATAGCCTATAGCTCTAATCCAAGTCAAGGCTCAAAAGTCAAAATGTACAACTCTGGCTTTACAGAAAGATACCTTAACCATGCTGTCACATCACCCAACACTTGGAGTGAGACCTGGCCAACCAACTGACCCACAGGGTTAGATAATTCTATTCCAGTTCCAAGTGGCTGCCTGGTTTGATCAGGAAGAGGCACCTTCCTTCAGTTATCTATTCATGCACATTTGTGCAGGTGAGTATGTTGTTGATATTTTTGCCTGGAGAACAGCTGCTGTTCACAGACATCAGTATTTACAGATAAGCATGAGTATTATCCTTCATAATCCCTTATTCTCCTATTTAAAAAATTTCAGCCATCCAGTCATGGAAAAAAGAATCATCAGGGGCCAGATTTTTTAATGGTTGTGCCAAGGAAAGCAGTGTGCACCTATGGGGAAGGAATCACAAGGTGAACTTTGCCCACCTTTTCTGAGAAGAATGGGGAAAGAATATGTGGTTTGACCCCTGGCATAACTTAGGGCAACCTCAAGACCTTTCTAATTTATGCCTACTTAAATGACCCAGTCTGCCAAACAAGGATCACCAGAATAAAGAGTCTATCCATGTCTCTGGAGTGCTCCCCACCTGCTTATCACATTTGGTGTGATTTGGTCAGGGAGATAGAGTAGCTGAGATAAGGCACCCAAAGAGGCTCATATTGAAGCAGAATTCTAGCTGTTTATCAGCACATCTGACTCAAGTGTGCAATCACAGCCTATGAATAAGAAATGGCACTTTGCCACAATAAACAGTTCACAACAAACTCAGAGGGTGGAAATGGTTCATTCAGCACCATTCAGCAAACACTCACAAATAACATACACGTTTGCAGAAACCAGGATCTATTGGCAAATAGGAAAAAAAGGTAAAGTCATTGGCTAATTTATTTCAATCAAGTCATTTGTATCCAACCCCAAATCCATACCCAATGATACAACATCAGATGTTATGGAGGCTCATTGCTGAGGAAATTCTGTACAATGAAGTCATGTCATCATAGAACCCTCTGAGCTAATCCTCTTAATCTACTCTGTTCCATAGAGAGTTTCCTACTCCCCCTTTTACCTGTACAAGCTGAGCACCTTCTAGCCATGCAAATTAAGTAGCATGACTAACATCTGCTGTGTCTAGTTCTCTCATCTTCTCCCCAGGAGAGAACTGGCCAGGCAGTGGATTGCTTCATTTACAGGACTAGGAATGTGTACAGGATTGCTGAACATATATGGCAGCTGTCTTTATGTGGAGTAGGCTTCCATGACCTCACTCCTCTGGCACTTAGAGGGTAGGGAGGATTTTTCTGGCCTTTATTTCCTGCATGGAGCTCACCCCACAGTCTGATACTTGCCTCCAAGAAAGGTCCATTGCTTGTACAACCGAACTTTTTCCTTTGGGTAGCAAGGCCCATTATGCTGGAGGAGCCTGTCAAACACAGTCCTCTTTTTTAGACAGTCTTTAGAGACCCTAGCTATTATGTGTGATGTTCCGTCCCCAACTTTTTTGCCATTTAGCTTTGCCCATTCATTGTATTCAGGCACTTACTATAATGACTTGCTTAAGATTGTGCTTTTTATTATGTCCTTCACTATTAGTCACAGGAAAAAGAAACGACAGTTGGTATTTCATCATTAAATACATCTCATCCAACAAATTGATCATTATTCTCGGCTTATTAGCAGCTTAGTTTTCATCAGTTTAGAGAAGTTCCATTTCTTCCATCTCAAGAACAGTACCGTTTCCCTTAAGATCTTTTATAATCAAAGGATTAGAGGATTACAAACATCCTTTTCGTACACAGAAGGAATTTCTGTTCAGATTGCTGCACGTGCACCCTCTTTCTCTCTCTCTCTCTCTCTCCCTGAAGGAAAATGCTTTAACATCATTGTTTCTTAGCCATGTAGTATAGTTTCATAGTAGGTAGAATCGGAAGGGACCTGAGCAGATCATCAAGTCTGACCCCCTGCCATGGGCAGGAATGAATGCTGGGGTCAAACGACCCTGGCCAGGTGTCTATCTAGCCTCGTTTTGAAGACCCCCAGGGTAGGAGCAAGCACCACTTCCCTAGGAAGTTGGTTCCAGCTCCTAGCCGCCCTGACTCTGAAGTAGCGCCTCCTGATGTCTAGCCTGAATCTACTCTCAGTCAGCTTATGGCCGTTATTCCTTGTAACTCCTGGTAGTGCTCAGCGGAACAGGGACTCTTCCTTTGCCTGCTGGTCCCTCTTGGCAAGTTTGCAGGTGGCCACCAGATCCCCTCTCAGCCTTCTCTTATGGAGGCTAAACAGGTTTAGGTCCCTTAGTCTCTCCTCATAGGGCCTGCCCTGCTGACCCCTGACCCTGCGAGTGGCCCTTCTCTGGACCCTCTCAGTGCTAGCCACATCCCTCCTGAAGTGTGGCGCCCAGAACTGGACACAGTACTCCAACTGCAGCCTGACCAGTGTTGTATAGAGTGGGAGGGTCACCTTCTTGGATCTGCCTGTGATGCATCTATGGATGCATGACAAGGTGTGGCTAGCCCTCCTGACTGTGTAGGTCCTATGCAGCTTGTTTTTACTTTGTTCTTTACTGAATCGGGCATCACCTGCACGTGCTTGGCTTTGAGAAGTCAAGCTGAATTTACTGAAACATCAATTCAAGAGAGTTCTACCACTTGTAAATTGGGGCCTTATCCTTTAGGCAAATATAGGCAACCCCCGTTTAGAGCTTTTAATTGGTTCCTGCAAAACTGAGCATTAAGCAGAATAGCATTAAGCAAAACCTAAAGGTTTTAACGAACCAAGATGGCTATCATGAGCATTGTAAATGAAACTTGCTGAACCTTAAGTGGAATCAGGTATCAATGTAAAACAAGCATTATAGCGAAATAGAGGTAATCGATAAAGCGTTAAGTGGGGGTTGCCTATTGTATCCCTTGCAAGACCTTATTCTAGGGTTTGAACTCAAGACTTGCTACCTGTATTACTACGTAATATATTACTTATTTTTAGTTGTCCATTTACTTTTGGATAGAAAAAAAGTTCTAGTGTGTCGTGGTTGTCATTTTCGTGGTAAAGGAATGCTCAGTGGACCAATATAATGACATGGATGGATTGACAAATGCCCAGATTCTAATCAAAAGGAGCATTGCTAAGAGTCCCACTGACTTTCAGTGCGTTTTATATCTTGTCCATGCTTCCTCAAGTTGGATAAACTATTTGAAGTAAATGCTTTATTTGTCAAAACACAAGCCTTTTTCTGCTTACAAGTTATCCACAAAGAGTCCATGATTTACATTAATTCACTCATTGAATTATTTTGTAACAACAAATGTTTTGTACTGACTTATTTCAGCCCTGGAATTGAAACTTTTTGCTGCATTAAGAACTCGGTAGGTATCTGCAGTTTCAAAACCTGAGATGTTTTGACTAGTACATTTTTGTTTTCTAACTGGATGGATCCGACTTAGAGAATCAGGATTTTGGTGCAGTTCTCACATACATGAAATGTTAAATTAACTTGCTACAAAATAGTTTACCATATTCATTTAAGAAGTCATGTTTCAGCAAGTTTCCCACTAGTAAGTTGTGCGCTTGAGTAAAGAGGAAAAGTGAGCATTTGAGGAACAAACATGTCAGCAAATAAAAATCATTCGGGTATTCCCAGATAATTATTTTGCCCATTTTCCCTAGTTTGCTTTATACTGCAAACAAACCCTTCTGTTGCAGTGGAGTTTAGATCATAGCTACATGAAACTGGCTTATGGTCACCTCACTCCCCTAGAACATGTGTCCTGAAATGCTCAAACTGATATGCCTTAAGTTAAGCTGATGCTTTGTTAGACATCGCTTTCACTTGGCTCCTGTACCAATGTCAGGGGGAAACAAGATACCTTGCAACAACTACTCCTGCTTCTGTGCCCCCTGCAGCTCTGAACCAGGACTTTTATTCATACACTCCTTCTCACTGAGCCATGGAACAATTGCACCTTGGTGGTAGATACCACATGGGACACCGTATGCTGCTTTCCCTTTTTATTTGCACCTTTGCAATTAAACAAGGCTAAAACATTCCTCATTGCATCACTCTCCGCGTCCATTGCCCTGGCAGTCATTTGAAATCTGCTTCTTCTGGCCCTCCTATTGCAAAAGCTTTTGTGAAGTTGGTGAAGGACCAAAGACTGCTCTCTCAATGGGTTGCATAGCCACCATTGAAATACATTTGCTCCCATCAAGGGTATAGGTTCAGGTCATCTTAAATACTAACCCACCCAAATCAGGTATGGCTAGGGGTTAAACCATCCAATGGCTCCATCTCACCAAAAATCTACCAAGCTCCTTGAATGGTGGCAGGCAGAAGGCAAGGGATGGCCTAATAAGTCTGGGTAGATTCAAAGGATCTATGGCTAAGTACCATAGATTAAAAGCCATGAGAAGCTACTTAAACCCCTAGCTTCAAGCACCATTCTTGCATATTAGGAGAGAAAAGGCTTCTCCCCTGCCCCCTCCCCGCCAAAAAAAAACCCAAACAAAACAAAAACACCAACACAAAACTTTCATTGCTTCCCTAGGGCTCAGCTCATCACTGCAAAGTGGATTTGAGTCTTCATTCCCAAATGTAGTCTTCCTAACCAGCCACCTGAATTCCAATCCAACCACTGCCTGGAGGAAAGACAGACAAGTAAAGAGAAGATTATGGAGAATGTAGGATGCTTCTAGGAGTTTCCATCCAATTACACATTGTCCTAGCAGCCCTCCAGGTACAGGATGTTTATCAGACACCTCGTGGAAGGACTGTCCTTCACTGGGTCAGGTAACTGTTTCTTTTGTGGCCGATGGGATTCCATAGAGGCCCTTCCCTACTGTAAAGGCAGTGTCATTTTTAGCTGCTGCTTTGAATTGAACTGGAGAGCTAACTCCCTTTGTATCTTGTAACCAGCACAAGTAATTATATCTTCACCATCACAGGGTTCTGTAGTATTTCAGGTCATGTCCTGGTGATATGGCAATAATGGTCACAAAAGCTATTTGTCTCATGCCATGTTAATGCACTCCCTGGAAATTAAATTCAATTAGTTTTGTTGCCCAGCAAGCACAATAATGAAGAAATGCGTCAATATAATTAGCCAGTGGAGACTGTCATGGTCAGTCGTGCTGGCAGGTGAAGGAGGCAAGGCTCATTTTTGCTCTCTCAAGAACCGAGTACCTTCAGCTTTAGAATCCTTGGGTCACAGACCTTACAACAAGCCACATTGCTTTCTACTTCAAAGCTTCTAAATATTTTTTTCCTTTTATGGACCTCTTGGTAAAAACACGTTGTCTTTCTTTTCAGGATAGAATTGGAAAGTCTGCTCTGCATATCTGGATAGATTGGTATCATTCTTTAGCATTGTACCCTTCCTGCTCACACACACTCATCATTTCTATTTACTGCATTGACATTAATGCCCTTTTGAGTGTCACTGGATTGCTTTGGATATAATGATTTTGCATCTTTAATGGCTGCTTCAATATTTGCAACTCACTCAGTCTTACCCAGGGTTAAATCTCTCTCTCCCTCTCTCTCTCTCTCTTCCCAGGCAGTCTCTAATTGTGGAATGATCTGTTGTCTCAGCTATTTGATCACAAATCGTTTTGTCAGCTAGTCCCTCCAAATTGCACCTGGAGACCAATTCACTTAGGTGATACCCTGGACAGCTGTGCCTGGTCCAAGCAGTGACCTGTACACTGAGCCTGTCTGGAGGGGATGGGGGCAGGGTGGAAGAATGTAAATGTCCCCATGGGCTACAGGAGCTGTTCTGCAGCTGCTACTGCATCCAATTTAAGGAGCTCCCAGCAACGTGTGGCACAGCAGAATGAGAAGTGCTATGTAATACAAAGAATCTTAGCTAGACGATTTTGCTAACACCAGCCAATGTGCCAACTTAAAATAAGAAGCAGAGTTTGGGAGTGTCTCCAGGGATCTTTATAAGGAATGCAGATTCTGTGTTATATTAAGAAGCTTTTAATCTCTACCACCTATAAACAGGCAGAGGAAATCTATCCCCTATAAATTCCAGCTCAGCACTGCCTGGCTGCAGGGCCCTGGGCAAATGATTTAATTTTGCTGTCTCGGTTTACCCTCCTCTCTGACATTGGGGTACCAATCCTTGGCAGTACAGAGCAGGGAGTTCATGTGCATATAGCACTTTGAAAGTGTAAAGTGCTCACTTGTTAGCATCAGTGTTACCATACCAGACCTACTCTCTCCATGAAGAGGACACTAATTTTGTTTAAAATAAGTGTCCTCTTCATGGAGAGAGTAGGTCTGGCCCTACCCTCATTTATATATGCCCATAACATAGGCAACATCATGAGCATAAGTGACTTCCCACCCCACTTGCACTTATTTCTCATTATTTGTTATGGTACTGGCTGAAGGCTCTATCCCTCTCTCA
This sequence comes from Crocodylus porosus, assembly GCF_001723895.1. Lineage (NCBI taxonomy): Eukaryota > Metazoa > Chordata > Crocodylia > Crocodylidae > Crocodylus > Crocodylus porosus. Next base: position 4,982,766 of record NW_017728911.1, on the reverse strand, counting down.
GCCTCTCCACTCTCATTGCACCAGGTGCTGTACAAGCCACACAAGTAGAAAGATTCTTTAGCCAGAAGAACTGTGATCTATATAAGCCTATGATCTAGACAGGAGATCTATACAGGATAAGAGATATACAGCAGTGAAATGATTTGACTGAGGTCACAAAAGTAAGTCAGTTTTAGAGCCAGAAATGGCTTCCTCATCTTTCAGTCATACCACATTTCACAGCGGTGGTACATACATACTTTCACAGCAGTGAATTGCAGGGGCGGGGGAGTAGAAGGGGGACACAAAACTGGTGCAAAAACTGCAGAGTTTTTTGGTCAAAATTTAAAACACTAAGCAAAATGTTAAGCAAAGCTAATGACAAAATGAGTGGGAAAGCAGGAATGATGAGATCTTTCGTGAAAAACAAAACAAAAGTGGGTAAAGTCTGTTTCATTCATTGGAAATTTAGTCTCTTTTGACATGTTCACAAGCTGGCCTTAATTTCCATGTTATTTACAACCATGGCCAGCCCACAGGTTCTTTACCAGCTGTTCATTTTCACTCTGTGTTACCTGTGGTCCTTGACAGGTTGGCTAAATTCACATGGTATTATTTCTAATCCCTTATTGCAGGAGTTAAAACCTATGAACAGGAGAATGCAACGGGTCTGCAGTAGGAAGTCAATCCCTACTTCATTCTCAAATGTAGTCTGGCCAGTGCCACCTGAGTTCCATCTAAGCACTGCTTGGAGGAAAGACAGACAAGTAAAGAACTGTCCCTTATGGAGAGCGTAGGATGCTTGGGGAGCTCCCTGGTAGAAAGAGGAGGGATTTAATACTTCTGCATACTTTGTGTTAAATATTTGTGAACATGTTAACAAACTTCTGATGAGTGCTTATATGGCTCCTGTCTCCATAGTACCTGAACACCCTGTGATTGCTAATGTATTTATCCGCACCACAGACACAAAAGGCAGGGCGTGGCAATTATCTCTGCTGTACAGACAACAAATTGAGGAAGAGAGACCAAGCAACAAGCCCAAGAGCCCACAAAGCTTGTGATGGAGCATCCAAGCTCCAGCCTGGCAGTGCTGTTTATTGGGTCGTCCCACCTCTCTCAAGTGCCCTGCTGCCACCACTACCACCACCACCAAACAAGAGAGCCCTCCATTTTCAGCAGTGGAAACATGGGGGGGATGGGGGTGGGAAATCACTTCTCTTCCTAAGTAGGATCTTATGTAAAACAGTGCATGTGTGGCCTCCTTTGGCATTGCAACCCAGCTCTAAAAAGAGTCACCCCTATGAGCAAACATTGCTTAGTATTTGCCTCTGACATGCCTACTCTGCTGTGGTCTCCAGGGCTTCTTTGTTGGCTCAGGCTGTTCCATTCTGTACTTTGAAGGGTATTTTAGCTTCTTCTGTGATCTGAGGCTATTTTGGGGAACGTTGCTGAGAAACACATTCAAGCCTCCTGAGCCATGGTGTTCCTGGGAACTTCAGGCCAGTCCTCTTCCTCACCCTCCACCAATGCTCCTGTTGGAGGACCAGAGTATTCCTTCATTTAGGGGGCTTTCAAAAAGAATCAGGATATTAAACCCTTCACCTTTACACCATTGAGCCCCCTCAAGATTTGTGCATGTTTCCCCATGGTGTGGGGATTAGCAAGTCAAGGAGAAACTCCACTGGAAAGGGAACCACAAAGTTAGGGTTGCTGAACAATCAGGTTAAGACTTACCAGTGGAGCATCCACCACTACATCAACACAGGTAGAGTAGTTTAGCTCCCTGGTGTGCCTTTCCTTCTCACTTGTTGGGAAGGGGTGTGAGACTCCAGTTAAAAAGCAGCAGTTAGAAGATGATGCAATGAGCAGGCAGGAGAAACCATTTGCAGTGCACCCCAAACTGTGCTGCTCCTGCCAAACTTGGGGGCTCTGCTACATATTCTGAAATGCCGTCTACTGACACCTTCACTGTTTTCCTGGCTACACATAGGTCACTCCTCCAACCAGGTCTTTTCTGTCCCCAGAGTGTCTTTTGGAGGGTGTCCTGAAGATAAAGATTGGCAAGTCAATATGCCCTGCTAGGGGGCTGTAATGAGGCTCAGACTGGTACGCCATTAGGCAGAGCTGATTTCTTCTTCATGTCAATCATACCGTTCCAGTAGAATTAATCACTTCATAAAAATCAGTTGTTATTTTTCAGATTAATTCCTGGACTCGTACACATGTATAACTCTCAGACTTCACATGCCTCTTGGCTAAACAGCTTGTAATGACACTGCCCATCAGATTAAGATATTCTCCTAGTGATTGACAGGTCTGAACTTGTAATCATGGACCATGTCCATCTTTGATCGGCTCCTTCAAATCCAAAGGTCTGCCCACACTACTTGGCTGGGCACTGGTGCTGGGCGAGACAAAGTGCTTGGCCAGCATTCAGGTGAGTGAGGTTGACATGATGGGGAAAATAATGCTAACAATTAGTCTCAGCATTTCCAGACCCAAAGTAGAGGGGAGGGGAAGAAACAGAGAGTAAAACAAGGCAGAGGCACTAAATCTTAGTGCCAGGCAAATCCAATTAAGCGTACCAAATTTCATTCCCTTAAAATCTATCATTAATTTTGCTTGAAAGCATGATGTGTTTGCAGATTTGCATTTGGGTGACATTCCCTTAAAGTGACAGTGGAATACATTTTCCCTTGTCCGAATCCCCCATAGGGAACTAGAGTGGTTGTGGGGGGTGAGGTGGAGCTTGTGTGGGAGTTGTCATACAACAAGTAAAGACAAAGACTGGAAGGAAGGGTTACGTTTATATCAGAACATGTGCCTGTGTGTTGCTGAAATGGGGAATGAGATAATAGCCATGCTGAGATCCTGCAAACACTCATTACCCCATCAGCATCACCACCAATGTTCTATTCGCAGCTCAGATGTTAATTGCTAAATTCCCCTGCATCTGTTAACACAGCAAAATACAGCTCTTCTTCAGTTTTGGCTGGGGCTGGTTCCATTTTCATTATATGTTAGGTTTAAATCCCTGATAATCCCACACTACCAGAGTCCATTCCAAGTGAGCACTGAAATCCAATTTAGGATCCAATTCTCTCTGGCTGTGCAACCAAAGTCTGTTTCATGAGGTCAGAAAAATCCAATTCATCTTCTCCATTCAACAGGGCACCCAAGAGACCATCTCAGGTGAACACAGAAATCCAGCTTCTGAGGAGGGAAAAAGCCAGTGTCGTCCTAGGGTGGTTTTGAGACCAAAGCTTCCAAACAAGTAGGTGGCACTGCAAGGAATTTTTGCTTGGACATAAGAGTATGAGACATGGAATTTACACAAGAAACAGCTTATTCCATTTACTTCACCTTCTCTTTTAACCTGGGGAATCATGGTTGTAAAATGTATCAAGTTGTTCATGGTTCCACATATACAAATTGCTCCACTACTTAAATTCTTGGCCTGTTCATGACTCAGAATCCCCACCCTGGGGGAGCTGCATCTCTTAGTAAGCATAATGAAGCAGTTAGAGTTAAGACTATTTGCACAATGGGAGCTCAGCACCTGACTCCCAGGTGAAGAGAATAGCAACACAGCTGGTGAGGGGGCCATTTCCAGTTCCAAGGCTCAAGATAGAATCCAGCTCCTTTTGTCACTCAGATGGATGGATGGTTGAACAAACTGCATAGGCAAGACAACTTGATTTGCTTCAGAAGCTAATTCAAGTAAATGAGGGATATGGCCTATGTGATCTAAGGCTGTTCCAAAAGGACAATCAAGAGCTTCACATAGGGCTCTAACCCCCAAAGAGAGATGCAACAGCTAGAAATTAAAAGATGGTTTAAAGGAATAGTTTGATGCTATGCTGCATGCAGACTGGGAGCAGGCCAACTGCTGGAAAGGAACCATGGAGTAGGGAAATGCAAAGATTATTGTTAATAAATTGATGGGACAAGCCAAACTGGAGCATGGCCAAGGCCAAGAAAGGCTGGCTAGTCTGGGACTGTTGAGGCAACAGAAGGATCAGAGCATATCTGCATGCTGCTGAATTATCATTCTAGGCTGAACATGCTCCAGTGAAGTCCTGTTTAATCCATAACCCATTGCTTAATTTCCTCTACATAATAGAATATGAACTTTAGCAGCTCCCCCTCAAACTTCCTCTCTGAAGCCAAGGCACTTAAAAGGTGCAGATCCCAATGTCACATCTTCCTTTCTGTCATGGCACAGGGTCCTAGGAGCAGCCGTGATCTCCCCTAGCACCCCCTATCGTGCCAAGTTCGCATTAAAGCACCTTCGTTCTCTCCTGCCACGTCTTTGATGTTATGTATTTATAAGGGAGACTGCCTATTGTCCTCTTAGACACGGTGCTCTGATGTTTCCTGGCCCCTGTTCTGCATTGTGTGACTCAGTGCCCCCAGCCTTATGGGCTATGCGTGGCTCCAACTGCCTCTTTACCATGCCCCAAACTTCACTGATATCCCGGATGTTGTTCAGTCTGCCCTCTCTGGCTCCTGGGCTTTCCGCAGCCCTTGTCTCACACCCGTGCACCCCCTTAGGCACTCTAGCTTGCCTTGCCACCTTGCTCCTCCTCAGGAGCTCTTCAACTGATGCCCCCTTACTCTGGGGCTCCTCATTACCCCCCTTTTCCTCAGGGCACTTATGCTGCGCCTTCGCTGGTACCGGGGTCAGCGCATCTCAAGTGCTGCGCCCTCTCTGGCGCCGGGGTCCCCACACTACTGTGGAGCCCCTATGAGGCCTCCTCCAACCCCTAATAGCCTCACCCAGTCCTCCGGTTGTAAACAGTAAACCATCAACACAAACTCAAGCCCCTTGGCTACAACATAAATTCAAGCCATCCAGCTATAACCATATTCAAGTCCATGACAGGGTTTCTCCCTCTCTCACCCATAACAATTACCCAAGTATTCTGGCTTCTTCCTTTTCCTCACTCCAGCAGATCTCCCACCCCCATAGCTGCTGGCAGGGAGCTGCCTCTCTGGCCTCAGCCTGGGTTTATATATAGGTCAGGCCCTGCCCCCTTCCAGTCAACTGGCCCACAGCGGTTGCCCCAGCAACCAGCACCTGTGCCTCTTTATTACTATTTGGGCTGCCCTGGTAGCTAGCAGTGGGCTCCCCACTCACTGCTAGGGCTCTCTCTCCCTAGCGGTTTCTACCCTAAGGAGCAGGGCACCTGCGTGCTGTGCGACAGACCTCCCCTCTTTATAGGAGCAGAGCACTGAGGTGCTCTGCAACACTCTCCCAGCCAAACTTAAGACTTATTAAACAGTGCTGATAGAAACACACGATGTAAAGTGTATAAATAACCCTTTGTATCATTGCTCAGCTATCAGAACTACTACCACTGTCAGGAGTCAGTACCTGTGTTTGTGCTGGCAGGACTATGCCCTGTGACTTGGCTGTCTTAACCTGTTGTGGTTCCTGCCTTATGAAGATGCTCAGGCAAAGGAGCAAACTCAGTGTCCCTTACCTCTCCAGAAGCTGGGGAAAGTGTTGCCTTTTCTTCTTCATTATATATCCATTTGGAGTAACTCTCTCAAGAGGTCAAGGGCCCACTTCATGTGACTGCTTCATCACTATTTTCAATCATTAATTTCTATCAGATCCACACTGCACTGTGTTTATGAAGCAGTGACAGCTCCCAGAAACCCAAATCATATTGTGGTTTTTTGTGCTTGTGGATTTATCTGTCTCTGTGCTTCCAACAAATCCCCCGTAACTCTGGCATCAGCTGCTGTTATGACTGGCATTTTACTCTCACTTTTCTGATAAACAAAATCTATGTAGAAGATGACAAACCGTGTTTCACTGGCACCTCCTTCTTATTTAATAGCACTAAGCATGGATTAGTTTGACTCTGCAAACTTTTCCAGAAGTCACTTCAATTTAACATTTTCTACCAACCTCTTACACACTTAATCCAAAGTTCACTACAAACTTCTTAAACAGACTTCCATTGAACTTTAGCCCATATGTAGACATTATGAAGTCAGGTACATCATGTCTAGCAAAAATAGATTTGATACATAGGATCACATGTTTAGCTTTGTCATCCAATATGGCCATCTCAAAGGAGAGAAAATAGCTTAGATTTAATCCATTGTTCTTACCAGGAATGGTAAAGATATCTATGGATACTTTGCTACAGAGGATAAAAATTTTTCTGTGCCACCAACAATGGCTCTTTTCTTTTACTTGGCTTCTATTTTTCACATGTGCAATGTCTTGATTGATTCCTCAGTAAAGCTGCTCATATGATATCAATGTAAAAATGGCCTTAATTGCTTTCTGCATGGGGTCATCTTGAGCTGCTGCTCCAACAATCATAGGCCACACTCCAGCTCAGACCTGACAGGATTCTCATTTAAAATATAAAGAAGATACTTGAATAGTCTTTAGCTCTGGATTTTTTTCTGCTGGACTTATGTATATGTATGTCTGCAAGCACAAAAAACTCTCCCAGCATTTAAATTTGTATTTGTTTTTCAAATCATACATCTGCAGATGAAAAGTAGTGTCTGTGGAGGAAGAACAAGTATGCCAGGGTCCCTGTGGCAAAGGTAGTGGCTTATGGTTAGTTTCAGCCCACATTGGCCTTCCATATATAGACTCTCTTTACATTTTCTGGATCAATCCAAAGCCTCCTTTTGTCAAGGACATATCTTGAGATTTTATTTTAGCACAATGACATTTTTCTTAGTGCCTAATACTTAGAAGCCACTGGTGTCCAGTTCTGTCTGTTGTTGTTGTAAGAGTAATGCACCAATACTCTCTTTGAAGACATCCAGGGACAATTTCATTTCGGGCAGAAAGTCATGGCACCTCAGGACTAGCTTTTTTTTTTTATTTCAGCCTTCATAAACAGGGGCAGCTACAAGATGATAAGCACAGTTGGCAGCAAAGACAGGGAAGGAGTAGAATAGTCTAGATTAATGACAGAACAGGTTAGGAATTACTTGGAGAAAATAGATGTTTTCAGGTTGGATGGGATGCACCTTAGGGTATTGAAGTAATTGTCTGATGTAATTTCAGAGCTATTAGCTATCCCTGTTGAGAACTCAGGGAGATCAAGTGAGGTCCCAGATGACTGGAAAAAGGCAAATATAGTGCCCACCTTTACAAAAGGGAAGGAGGAGGATCAAGGGAATTACAGATTAGTCAGTCTGACCATGTTACCTGGAAAGATCATGGAACAGGTCCTCAAGGAATCTACTGTGAAAGGGAACAAAGTGATCAGGAAGAGCTTCTTGGATTCATCAAGAGCAAGACATGCCTTGCCTGACCAACTCAATCTATAAGGTGACAGGCTTTGTGGATGGGGGGAGAGCAGTGGATATGACATACCTCGACTTTAGCAAAGCTTTTGTCACTGTCTGTCTCAACTCCCACAACATTCTCATTAACAGGCTGATGAAATACTGACTAGATTAAAGTATGGTAAGGTTGGCATAATGGGCTGGATCATCATGCTCAACCAGTAGGCATTAATGGCTCAATGTCTAATGAGGAGGAGGTATCAAGTTGGGGTCCCCAGGCTCAGATACTGGAACTGAATGTGTGCTTAGCAAATTTTCAGATACCAAGCTGGATGGAGTTGCAGGCCCTCTCTGGATGGCTCTCCACCCAAAATTATTTCAATAGATTGGGAAAATTGTCCATAAATCTACCAGATGAAATTCAGCAAGCCCAAGTGCAAAGCCCTGCACTTGGGACAAAATAATCGCTTGCACAAATACAGACTGGGGAATGACTGGCTAGGTGCAGCACTGCAGAAAAGGACTGGGAGTACAGTAAGATGAATTTGAGCCAGTAGTCTGCTCTTGTTGCAACAAAGGTCAACAGTATCCTGGGTTGCATCAAGAGTTGTCACTTGCAAATCATGGGAAGTGATTCTTCTGCTCTGTTCAGCACTAGGGAGGCCTCACTTCATTACTGTGTCCAATTTGTGATCCTACACTTGGAGAAAGATATGGAAAGATTAGAAAAAGTTCAGGAAAAAGCAGCACAAATTAGAGGCCTGGGAAGTATGACTTAGGAGGAAGGCTAAAAGAGCTAGGGTTATTTAGTCTAGAGAGGAGAAGTCTGATGGGGATTTGATAACAGTCCTCAAATACCTGAAGGGTGATTATACAAAGGATGGAGATGGGCTTTTCTATGTGACTGTAGGTTTACAGGACTGGGAGCAATGGACTCAAGTGCAGCAAAGGAAATAAGATTTGAGATTAGAAGGAACTTTCTGACTATGATGATGGTCAGGCATTGGAACAGACTACCTAAAGATGTTGTGGTATCTCCATCTTTGGAAGTTTTTAAAAGCAGGTTGGACAGACACTTGGCTTAATCAGCTACAATCTTCAACCGAGGGTACTGAGGGAATTGGCGGAGGTCATAGCAGGGCCTCTGGCATGGCTGTATGAGCACTCTGGCCAGGTCTCAGAGGACTGGAAAAGGGCCAACATAGTCCCCATTTACAAGAAGGGGAGAAAGGAGGACCTGAGTAACTATACGCCAGTTAGTTGGGAAGATCTTTGAGAAAATTATCAAGGAGCACATCTGCAGGGGCCCAGCAGGAGAAGTAATGTTCAGGGCCAACCAACATGGGTTCATTGCAGGCAGATCCTGCCTGACTAACCTCATTTCCTTTTAGGACCAGGTCACAAAGTCCTTGGATGTGGGTGTTGAGGTGGATATCGTCTACCTGGACTTCAAGAAGGCCTTTGACATGGTTTCTCACCCAATGCTCATAAAAAAATTAGGTGACTGCGGCATTGATGTCTATACAGTCAGATGGGTTGCAAATTGGCTCAATGGTCTCACCCAGAGACATCTTTATCAGTGACTTGGAGGTGGCATGGAAAGCACACTGTCCAAATTTGCTGATGACACCAAGATGTGGGGAGAAGTGGGCACACTGGAGGTGCGGGACAGAATCCAGCTAGATCTAGACAGGTTACAGAGGTGGGCAGATGAGAATAGGATGGAATTCAACACAGACAAGTGCAAGGTGATGCACCTGGAGAGAAGTAACCAGCACACACCTATAGGTTCTTGTCAACACGGTGGCAGAAAGGGATCTTGGAGTCATTGTTGACTCCAGGATGGACATGAACCACCCATGCGAGGAAGTGGTCAGTAAGGCTAACCGCACTTTGTTGTGCATCTACAGATGCATCACAAGCAGGTCCAGAGAGGTGATCCTTCCCCTCTATGCAGCATTAGTCAGGCCACAGTTGGAGTACTGCATCCAGTTCTGGGTACCACACTTCAAGAGGGATGTGGCTAGCATTGAGAGGGTCCAGAGGAGGGCCTCTCGAATGGTCAGGGGGCAGCAGGCCAGGCCCTATGAAGAGAGGCTGAAGGACCTGAATCTATTCAGCCTCCACAAGAGAATACTGAGAGGTGATCTGATGGCCGTCAGTAAACTTACCAGCAGAAAATAGGTGAGGCTCTGTTGCCCCAGCCACCACCTGGGATAACATGGAATAACGGCCACAAATTGATTGAGAGCGGGTTCAGGCTTGATATCAGGAGGCATTACTTTATGGTTAGGGCTGCCAGGCTCTGAAATGGGCTCCCAAGGGAGGTGGTGCTCTCTTACGTTGGGGGTCTTCAAGAGGAGGTTGGATAGATATCTGGCTGGGTTATTATGATCTCAGCACTCGTTCCTGCCCAGGACAGGGGGTCGGACTTGACGATCTGTTCAGGTCCCTTCCAACCCGAGAAACTTAAAATTCTGCCTTAAGCAGGGGCCTGAACTAGATGCCTTCTTGAGGTCCTTTCCAGTCCTGCTTTCCTATGATCATGTGACCTTCTTCAGTTACTCAGACACTTTATTAAAATTTGCACTCCGTACCCACTGGACATCTTTGCATTGTAGATGCAGGTTGTTGGTTGGAGAAATCAAATTAGATACTGACTTTCCCTAAAACTCAGCATTTTGAGGAAACTTTATATCCTCCCTTGTCTAGGTGGACAGCATGTTGCTGATAGCCTCAATCTGGTTGTGATTTCCTGTGTATCTTGCTGCGTTAGCTTCTTTCATGACATGTACATTTGTGTTTACTTTTCACTAGCTCTGGCTGTTCTCTTTTAATGCTAACACTATTCCTAGCAACACACTAAAAAGTTAATTGCTGATTTATTTGCTTTCAAGTTGACACTATTAAATTTTCTGCCGCACTTACTCGTATGGAGACATTCATCTGAATTAGCAGTGCTCTTGTTCCCCTCATTGTTCATACCACACACCATACTTGTGCTTACACACTCTTGTAAAGTGATTCAATCCATTGCATGTCTTGTATTTTTTTCTTTAAGCTGGACATTGTTCTGGTTCTCATGGAGGTTGAAGCTACATGTGCTATGTTGCACTGACTCAGGCCTTAAGGCCTGTGTCACGAAGCCTCATGTTTCTTTCCTTGTGATGGTAGAGATCATTAAGACTCCAAACTATGTCGGAGCATTGTCTAGCCTCCAAAAGCTTCCATCTAGATGGGATGAGTTCACTGAGTTGGCAAATTCTAAGTTCTTTGCTAAGAACTATTTCTGGGTTTTTCAATGATTTCTATAAAACTGAGTCACAATGTATTGTGTTACCTGGGACTGTTTAGACACCAAAGACTACAAGACTGAGACTGACTTACTCTTTTCTCTTACTCTTTTACAGTTTCACTTTCTTTTCGTAGCATTGGGTTAAAAATCCAGCTCAGACATTTCATTGTTATGTGAAGTGCAGTATGTGAATTACTGCAGTACAGTTTCATAGTTAGCCTCCTCTGCCTGAGTGAACCAAAAACTGTTATAAACACATCAGAGCCTGCTACTCTCTAGAGTAAGGCTATCTTCTGACTGTCTTCCTGTGCATTGGCACCTGTTGTTTATAGGTACAAAGTGAAGCACTGCTGAAATTTCCTCCAGTTGCCTTCCATATTCTCAGTTATTGCTTTAGGTATGATGTAGAGCTGCTCCATTCTTCCACCCAGATTATTACACTTAATTCCTACTTACACTGAATACAATGTGGTATTTAGGAGTGACTCTGAACCCAAGATACTTCAGGGAGATCCCATTTTATTCAATGACCAGCTCTCCCTCTCTTTAAGGGAACTTGGGTTTCTCAAGCTTCTTCTCAGACTTCCTATATCCAACTCTAAGCCACATGAAGATTCAGTTCCCAGAACTGCAGTGGGTTCATCAGTCACCCTTACACCTTAGGCGAGGTTGTGAATGTGACAATGGAACTGATGAAGAACAGTTAATAAAAAGCTTGATGAGACTAGAGCCAACATTTTCCCTGGGTTTTAAATATGATAGCGAAGCCATGGTGGCATGATTCCAAATGGAAGAGAAACAGCTTAGAGCAGCAATCAGACCCAGGCAACTGCTATATTTTCCCTTCCACAGAAGGGAACTGAGGGTAACAAACAGCTGCTGGAACCCACAGACAGTAGAAACATTTAAACCATGGACTGGCCTTTTCTTAGGGAGCATAAGGGAGCAACAGAAAGGTATTGCCACTAACAGGATATTGTGATTACAAATTCCAGCCCTGCCTAGTGAATGATTCATCTGTCCTGCAACATTTAATGTATCCTATCAACTCTGCTTTCCCTGGTACCTGGATCATTGGAGAGAAGATGCTAGATGGGGCAAGAATGTGGCTTTAAAAGCCTGTTCCAGGAAGACTGGGAGTACCCGAGCATTTGAGAAGTGTCACTGGCATTGAACAGCTCCATTGGTTCACTTGGGATCTGAATCCTTCAGGAATCATCCATTGTTTCTACTGGGCTTTGATCATGCCCTTTTCATGATGCATGTCACTCATAGACTTATAGAATATATAAAGCAATGATTCTCAAACTTTTTAGACTCAAGGTCTCCCTCAGAATTTGAAATGAAAAAGAGTTTTCACTCACTTTTTGAGTACAGACGAATAATAAAGCAATTCTTCTGTTGGAAAGAACTCAGAAAAACCATAATAGGGCTGAATGTTTTTGACACTATAGATTCCTCTCTGAAATCTCTGGGTTCATCCTGTTATTAGCACACATAACAATGCTAATTGTTGCATGGGACTCCCCCCCCAGCACACTGACTGAGAATCATTAATATAGAGGGAAAAGACTCTTCTCTTCCCTTCTCCCATCCATCTCTCTACAGTCCTGTTTTGCATCTTTTAAGTTTAAAAATGTCTTCTACCTCCTTCCTTTGGGAAACTGTTCCACTGCCAAACTAGAGCAGTTAACCTCTCTCATACATTCATATGGAATTTCATCCTATCGCTCATCTTTCATACGCCCTTCTCCTATCCTTGGTATTAATCAAGGCACACAAACTCAATAGTCTATTTAGTCCAATATGCTGTCCTCAACAGACACTTCTGCAAGCTGCTTCAAAGAAAACTACAGTGGAAATAACATAATATACAAGAGAAGATCTCTTCCCAACCCTAGTCAGTCAGTAGTAGTTTCATGTCCTGAAATACATTTGATGGTTTATATCTGCATAAATGCTGCATTTTTCTAGTCCCCTTGATGCCTTTGGCTCCAGAATATCTTGTGGCAGTGAGTCCCATAGGTGAATTAAGGTAGCATGTGAAAGCTAATTGCCAGCTGAAGTCTGGAGTTTTTGAAGGCACTTTGAAAATGGCTGCACCTCTTAATTATTGCACTTCCACAGCTGTCATCGGTTTCTCAGAACCCTAATAGTCCATAGTTGAATGTTTCAAACAAATCCTCTCAAATGGTTCTCAAAATGTGTCACATACTGCTTTTTAGGATGTGCTGTACTGCGTGTACCCAGATGATTTGGTGTGATGGAAGGAACACTGTGTCATTACAGCCACTCTCTAACCTCTCCAACAACCTCAGAAATATTATAGACTTGTTTGTCCTTTTCTTCTTATTTTTCCTCCATTTACAATTCCTTATTCCTTCCTCCTGTGCATCATAACCTTTAGAAATTCATTACATAGCCCTGGAGGGCATGTACCCTATTCTAAGGAACGTTGCCCTAGACTAAATGCGATTCCCAACCAACTGATCTACATACGTCCAGATTTTCCATGCATGCTGTAACTTGTTCAACAGCAAGAATGATTTGCTGCAGGGCCCAGTTCCCTTATTCAAACACCTTTCTTATAGTTCTCCTATGGAAGACACATTTTTAGGAATTCAAAAGCTTAGCCACTGTTGTGAAAACACAAGAACTACCAAGATCTCTGGGAAGGTGTTTGGCACAGTTCCTAACTGGAGGTACCCACCCTCTCAGCTATATCTTGTGCACAGTCAGCTGTGCTAACTCACTGGCAGACTCAGCCCACATTCTCCCTTATACCTAGGGAACACAGGGAGCTGACGATACATCCTGGCTAACCCTTCTTACACTGACCAGAGTAATAGCAAGTATTTCTGAGGAACTGCCTGCAAAGGAGTGATCTGAAAATAAGACAGATTCTCTCACCAAATATCAAAGCCCCTCGGACTGTAAAGGGCTAGATACCTGGTAGAAAACAAGGGCAGAGAGCCCAGAGGCTCAAGGGCATTGTGCCTTGCTCCAAGGCAGCTGCCACAATAGGAAATTGACTGAGTTTTTCTTAAGCCCACTTTGGATCAAAGGTAGGCCAGAGCAGCTAGAAACAGGAGAAGTTCATCTGGCTTCTATGCTGCAAGGTAGCATTCCTTGTAAATCAGATAAAGGGCCCTCTCATCAGAGATTAAGCTGCCTCCTTAGCCCTTGCAGCTGAGGGATTGCTCCTAATTCCTGTGTCTAATAGCAGAGCTGAGGGTGCTTGGGGGAAACAAACTATTTGCCAATAGCACTACAGCTTTTGTTCCTGAAGCTTAGAAGGTGCTAGCTAGAAACAGGAAGACTCCACAGGAGTAGCCCAGACCTAGCCCACCTCCCTTCCCAATCACTCAGCAGCTCTGATCCCCATAAGGGTTGGCCACCTGCCCCTGGAGCTCTATTTGTAGATGCCCCTGGCTTCCCTCTGGCTGCCTGACTGGCCCTTCAGCCTCCTAGGCAGCCCAGCTGTGATAGAGCTGGGCAGGGAGTTAACCCTCTGTGTGCTGGCTTTCAGGCTTCTGCTCCCTGACACACCTTGGGAAGGTTTCACTTAAGGGTCTCCACAAGCAACTTTGCACAGAGGTGGAAGTGTAGGACCATGACAGCAGCATGATGATGGTGTTGGCCAAAATGCATAGCCCACCTAAGCAAATGGGAGTGGCCAGAAACTGCCCCAGGTGCAGAGAGGGTGGGACAATGAATGGCTGCCTTTTCCTTTGATAGGTAGAGGTCAGTCTTCCCCTTGCACGTGACCCCAATAAACTATAATAATGGTGCTTAGCACTGGCAGAGCCCTCTTCCTGCTCTGGGTGGTAGAGAGTCCCAGTGGGTAGCCCTTCCCTTGACCCAGCAGCATTCACATTGGAAAGCAAAGTAGTCTTTGTGCTTCCCTCTGGTTCACTTGCCATCCCTCCTTCCCCACTCTCCAGTCCTGATTGCAGACTCCAGTTATTTTATTGGCCTGGCAGTGGGCTTTGCTATGTGTACCCATTGCAATGGATAGTGTCAGCCTGAGTAAGCAGGCACTGTGCTTACCCTTGCCACACGCTACCTCAGCCGCATGGCTAACCCTGACATTTAAGAGGAATTTTTTTACTGGCCTATTTAAATTGCTTTCGTGTTGACTCTTAAGTGCTTTAAATTGAAAGGATGTGTTATGAACTGATTAAGAGGTAACTGGGGTTTAACAGCTAATGCTGGAGGGAAAAGGCATCTCGGCACCATGTTCCTAGGCACCACTGCTCCGAGTCAGCAGAAGGGCCAGCACAGTCCTTCTTGGGTCTCACAGACTCTTGGGCTCACACTCCTCCTTGGTGCAGCTCAGCTTTGAGCTGGAATCCCTTCACAAGCCTGCCCTGACATCTGTCTACAGGGCTTGGTTATATGACCCATTGAAGGCCAACTGGTGCGGCTGAATCCACATCAGCTCTGAATTTCCCTCTCTCTGTCAGGGGCTCTTGAACTTCTACTCTTGTCTCTCTCCCAGCTGTTCCAGACTCTCTCTTATTCAAACATTTTCTTCTGGTGTATGTTTGCTTTCTTTTTTCTTATAATCTGCTTAAGAAACAGCTTTCCCAAACCCCTGCACACTGTTGACATTTAAAAAAAATTGCTCCCAAATAAGGATGAAAAGGAAAAATCTCAAAATTATTAAAAAAAAAAAAAGTGTTGGTTCAGGTAACTCCTCTGGGGGAGTCACTGTTCCCCCAAGCACCGCCAGGAGTGACCAGGAATAACGGTCACAAGCTGGCAGAGGGTAGGTTTAGGTTAGATATCAGGAGATGCTACTTCACGGTCAGGGCGGCTAGGGTCTGGAACCAACTTCCAACACCCCCCCGTGTCCTTTTTCTTTAACCTTTCTTTTTCTAGCTTTACTTTAAATTAGCTTCCAGTTCTAAGCACAAAGTCAATTGGAGGTTATATATATATATATATATATATATTTTTTGCTTAAGAATATGTCAAAATGGGATGTTTTGACCATTTTAAAACTTCTTTCTCAAATTTGTTTCCAAACAGAAACTTTGTCCGTAATGACCCTTTTCCAAAACATAGGTTCAGTGGCTGCAAATCCTAAAGGGGAAATAAAGAATCAATCCAAAAATCCCTGACCAAGCCCATTCCTCAGGCTCTCTCACCCACCCTTGCACAACTCTCCTTCTTTTGTGGCCCCTCTCTCCCTCCCAGGGCTTTCTCTTGCCCTTTTCTCCCCTCCTGAGTTCTCAGCTCTTTGTACTCCTCTCTCATCCAGTGCTCTGTGCTTGGAGCAGCAATGTATTTACAAGGAAACAATGGTTCTTTCCCTTTCATGTCTCTCCTTTGTCTCTTTCCTCCCCCTGGAGGGGAAGAGCACTTGCAATTTCCCAGGAAGAAACAAAATCTCTATAGGAAAGAATAAAACAAACAAGACGACAAAGAGGCCCCTGGGGAGGATGGATCCCCCTTCTATTCACCCATCACCCCTCCCACACACATACCCCCCATGGCCTCCTCTCAGTCCTGGCTCATCTGCAGCCTCAAAGACAAACTGGGCTTTGTCTGTTTAGTTATTTATGTTGTAATTGAAAGTGTCGGTCTTTATTCCCTGGAATAAACAGAGCACAGAAGGAGAGACAGAGAGAGACAGAGCAGGGAAAGGAAGAGATTGAGGCAGTGGGGGAACACCCTGGATCTGGTGCTCAATACCAGGGAGGAGAGAGGTCATCCTCTAAGTGGTGATCAGGGGCAGAAAAGACATTGAAATGCACATGCCCCAGCCTCCTTATCTCGTGGTTTACAGTGCTTTCTCCCTTCCCTGTTCCCCTCCTATTGTCTCTGTGGCTCTTGTGCTATCCCCGCTGGTGCTGTCTGCCCTGTAGTCTGACATTTTCTCCCATTGTGTCCACAGTCTGAAAGGTCATCACTTCCATTTTATTTGTATTTTATTATTATGGATCTGAGTGTGTGTGTATGTCTGTGCCACGCTATGTTTCAGATCGCTTTCCTTACAGGCACCTGGCTCTCCTATGTTTGGGGCTGTGTGTGCCAGGGCAGGCCATCTCCATGACAAGTCTAATATTACTCTTCAGGCATGCACATACATGGTGCACAGAGGTGATGTCAGTGGAAGGGTACATGTGGGCATGCCATGTTTCATCTCAGCCTGCATGTGTGTGGGATGCACATGTGATACCTAGTTGAAAGTCCTCCTAAGCCTAGTGAACCAGTATGGCTAGGGTGCACCAACTTCTGTAGCCAATGGCACCCTGGGGAGTGATGTGATAGCATCATAGAAAGCTGCCTTTGATTTCCAGTTCAGTCAAATGGGGGCAGCCTTTGCACACATCCAGAACAGGACTTGAACTCCTGCCTCCATTCCGTTTTGCCCTGTGCAGAACAAGAGCAGGTAGGTGGGACATGGTAGAAGGCAGCATTCCTGGGAGTGCTGGGAGGCAGCACTGACATGCCGAGAGTGATGTGCCCAGGGCAGGGAGGGAATCTGTGGTACAGCAGAGACTTCAGCCAAGATCTCTCTACCCTGGTTTTCCCCTTCAAGTTCAACAACCCCTACTGAACCAACATGGCCCTCCATAGCATAGCAGTGCAGTTTATTTCATCGCATAGTGAGAAGCAGAGCAATACCTCCTACTAGTGACAGTAGTGGGCAACACACCCCTGAACAAATGTCCTGAAACTAGTGCAATGACATCCCATGTGCCGGAGCAGGCCTGCCCTGCTAGCAATCAGCCTGGTTCAGGGGTGAGTGGTCTATGGTGTAGAAAAAGGGGAAAGCTTATTCCATCCAGGGAGGGGGTGGGGATGCAAGAATCTGCTTCACCTCAGAGGAAGTAGCTGCCACCCTGTGCTATGGTAGAGGGGAGCTAGCCATGCTGAGCTTGCATGTGAGCATGGTCTAGAGTGGCCAGGACCCATGGGCTCCAGGATCCTATGCTGTATATCAGAAAAGCTATGTTCACCCCAGTTCATCCACCATAGGGGAAAGGGTCCAGCCAGCCAAGTGTAGGAGCAGCTCAGATCTCATTCCCATCCCCTCTCAATCTCCTGTGAAAGCTGCCAGTACTCTTCTGCTGGTCAGGATGTCTGGAAATGGTTCCTCTGCACTACGGGTAGCACTGCTGTTCAGAGGGATGGTGGGTATGGGAGCAGTGAGGAAGATTGTGACTGTTGGCCCTGATGTCTCTTTTTAATCAGTTACCAGTCAGGAAGGTGGGGAGGGAGGATGGCTAAAGGGATGTCAACAGCTAGAAGTATGGCTCTGGGCCCAGAGCCTCTCTGACATACCTGAGTGGCCCCTGTACAGAGGCTGCTGCTTCCAGGAAAACTATGGCCATGATGGGTCCATTAGCATCAGAGACCATGTCACTGGGCCCAGCTGCATTACAGGATTTGTTTCAAGAAGAAGTACTCAACTTCTGGCCCACAGGCAGAGGGGAACAGTGGCAATCAATATTACTACCCTCCTCTGGTGCCAAACTCCCAAAACCCAAGCCACACGCAGCAGGTTGGGACTGGGCCATGCCCCCTGCCTCCCCCTCATGGCCAGATCAGGGCAGGGCTATACCCCTCCCTCATGGGGCTAGATCAGGGCCAGGCCATACCCCCTCTCCCATTCAGCAGCCCTCCCATTCCCCTCTGTGTGGCTGGGTGGGGCTTGCTGTGCACCAGTCCTAAGTGCCAGATCAGGACCACCGGCTGGATCTGGCCAGTGGTGGGACCAGGCACTGCCCATCCAGACCACTTGGCAAAAAGGTTAAGCACCACTGGTTTAAAGGAACTGTTTTTCTTTGGATCTGATTGGGCAGTTTCTTCTTTCCTTCTGACTCATTCTTGGGGCACTGCCAATAAAGGCAAGTGCTCCCTCTCACCACAGTCACACAGAGATGAGCTCAGGTGTGTTGCTGACCTGGGATGCAACTTGGGGAAGGGGGAGTTAGGGCCCGTAGCCCCAACCTGCCCTCTACAGAAAGGTACGGAGGACAGTTTGTGAAGGGGCTGGATGCCTCTCTCTACCCCCACTGCCCGATGCCAAGGAAATTCTCAGATGGAGAGTTAGAGATGGGGCCTACAGAGAACTAGTGTGCGTGGTCCTCTTTTTGACTCCTTCAACCACTTTCTTTCCCTTTTTAATTCTTCCTGGGAGCAAGTACAGCCCCCTTCCTGAGAGCAAGATCTAGGGCAGGTCAAACACCAGCAAATCACTATCTGGTGATGACCAGAAAAGGGGTGCAGGGGCAGACGAGGAGGGGAGTGCAGGTCTTGGGTGAGAGAGAATCTTTCACTACCCTCCAACTTTGTTTCCAGTCCCACTCATCTGGCTCCTGAATTTGTCTACACCATGGCAGCAGAGTGCCTGGTCACACCAGCCAGCAAATAAGCCAGGTCTACTCGACGCACATCAGTTGTGAGGATGCCATTGCATGCACACAGTGCTGTAAGGAAGCCTCAGGATGACCTCACTCCCTCATGAATAGGGAGCAAGAGTGGTTGGGGGGGCATTTCCTCAGAAGATCAGCTGAGCTCTCTGCTCTCATGGTGTAGATACACTCATGTTGAATGATCCCCAGAGATCCTCCTAGCTATACATCCATTCATCCTACCCATACCCCTGTCCATCCATGCCTCTCTGTACTTGGGGAAGAAGTTTAAATGAAACACTCCCACTCACCATCCAAGCCTCTGCCATTTCAGGGGCAGCTCTTCTTTCTTACTCTCTTTGGCTAGCTTGTCAGTGCCTGTCCCGTCACACATATGGACTGTCCTTGGAAAAAACATAGCACAAACCCAGCATAAGTGTCTCTGGTGTGTACTTTCCTCCTAGGCATGGTGGGGTGATTTGTGCTGGTTATTCCCATTCAAAGCAAGATTTATTATCTGCTGTAGGGAAGAGTAAGGAGCTCAGAGATTGGTTCTGACTTTAAACCATCACAAGAATAACTGTTCTTCAATAAACATACAAAATTCATGGCCAGGAACCCCCTGCACATATGTACGCTGACTAAAAGCACTCTTCCCCCAGCACACCTCCTGGACACAAACACACAGACATTAACAAACAACACATCCCTCCTCAACAAATACCCATATGTACATGCCACCCCCCCCCCCCAGTTTTTCACACCCTTCACAAACCTAACCCTGAAAAAAATACATATACACACACACACCCAATCCCCCCTGGACATTTCCACTTATCCTCACATCCACAAGAGACTAGAAAACACAACTTCTCACCCACAAATTCCTGTATCCCCACACAGAACACAACCCTCACACATACTTGCTCATTAACTCATGCATGTGTAGAAACACACACACATCTGCTCCAGGGAGCATCACTAGCACACAGTGCCCTGTCCCAGCCCACTCACAGATCAGTGATGAAAAGATGCCATGCCCTCTTGATGGGTATATATTGCCTTGTGTGCAATAAAGTTAGGTCCAGCTCAGTTCTTCAAAGACTCCAGGGCAAAGATCAACCCCTGGATGGTTGCTAACTCTCTGGTAGCTTGGCCATCACAACAGAAACCAAGACTTGAGTGAGCCACAAACAATGAGGAATTATCTAACTCAAAGATCAAGTTGAGAATGATCTTACGTTTTAGGCACCAGACAGGGACTCAGAAGCTCTGAGCTCAGATCCTAGTTGTACCTTGCGTTGCTTATGTGACCTGGGGTGATGTGGCTTAATTTTTAAGAGCTGTGTATCAGATTTTCAAGGAGCAAGTGTTTTTATCCAAAGCCAGATATCAGGAGCTCCTAGCACCCAGGCTGTCTCATCATGGCATTTGGATGAGTTTTAGAACAGCCAACACATTGAACTCTGAAAAATCTGGCCTTTATGTGAGGGCTGAACTCTTTGGAAAATGTTACCCTTGCCAGTAGTTTCTGAACATTTCATTTGCCCATTTGTAAAGTGGAGACAACAGTACTTCCTTTTAGCTATAGCTGATCTTGCTCTGGGGCAAAGGATGGACTAAATGATCTCTTGATGTCCCTTTCTCTGACCCTATATTGTCCATATTGTTTGCTTATTCCTCTCTAGTCAGCGCTGTTGAGGCCACATCTGGAGTACTGTGTTCAGTTTTGGGCCCCCCACTACAGAGAGGATGTGGAGATATTGGAGAGAGTCCAGTGGAAGGCAACAAAATGGTGGGGGCTGCAGGACAACATGACTCATGAGGAAAGACTGAGGGAACTGGGCTTATTTAGTCTAGAGAAGAGGAAACTGAGAGGGGATTTAATAGCAGCCTTCAACTACCTGAAGAGGGGTTCAAAAGAGGATGGAGCTGGACTGTTCTCAGTGGTGGCACATGACAGAACAAAGAGCAGTGGTCTCAAGTTGCAGTAAGGGAAGTTGAGGTTGGATATTAGGAAGAATTTTCTTACCAGGAGAGTAGTGAAACACTGGAACAGGTACCCAGAGAGGTGGTGGAATCTCCATCCTTGGAGGTTTTCAAATTCCCAGCTAGACAAAACTTTGGCTAGGATGATCTAGTTCAGGATGGTCCTGGTTCGAGCAGGGGGTTGGACTAGATGACCTCCTGAGGTCCCTTCCAACCCCAATTTTCTATGATTCTAACAGTAAATTCTGTGGGGGCAGGAACTGTCTCTTACCATGAGTTCATACAGAACAATAGATGATGGGGGTGATAACAGACATAAATAATAAGTGATAACTAACAGCAGTTATTCAATGTAGCACTAAATTGATGATAAATGTTTGGAAAATGAAATAGTTGTTTCAGCGCAGAAATACTCCCACTGCTTTCCCTGCGGTCTAGGTTCAAGATATTTTTCTGACATGCCTGGATTTCTCACCAGTATATTTGTACCATAGGACTGTCTGAGTGTCTATGAGGCCATTATAGATTTGGCAGGTATATTTCTAAACTAACATTGGTGACTTCCTGACCTGTGGCCTGCCTATATCTTAATGTATATGCAATACTAGCAGTTCTAGGTGGTGGGGAAAAAATCCTGGTATTAACTTGGACCTGCAAGCAAGTATGACAGTCTGTCAACTTGACACTGCAAAATAAAAATAATTAGTATCCATGCAATAATTAAATTTGATGTGTCTCTGTAATGACATGTGGAATTAGCAAAATCATTGAGGATCATGAATTTTCATCTGTGTAATGAAATGGCCACTAGGAGGGAGTGTGTGTATTTTTTGCAATTTCTCTTTTCATAGTGACACTTCAGCTGTTAAGTGCTGTAATTCTCCAGCAGTCAGTTTTGTGCATTCTTCAGACACACCTTCTGCCATGGAGGTTCTCACCAAAGCCAGCCTTGAGCCTAAACACATGGCAATTCCCAAGAGCCAATTCCCAAGTAGTGTTCTGTTAGCCAGATGAGATGAGGGAGGGAAACACCAAGCTTTACTGTGATGCCTTTGACCTAATGGATGCTTTTTACTGCCTCTACCTGTCTAGGGAAAAGGCACAGGGCATAGTCACTGGCTTAGGGTGTCAAGGCTGAGTATTGGCCAAGCGGCAAGATCAGGAGTTACAGTCACTTGTTCAGGGATAGGTCATGTTGAACAGACTGCTGCTGTTTCTGTGCCAGTCGCTTAAAAGGCTGAGCAGCTTCCTTCATCCATTTGGACCTGCAGCTCTCCCAGGGCCCACTGTGTGTTTTATCCGGTTGCTGGGGGGCTAGCATATTTCCAGGCTCCTCTTCTGGAAGGCAGGACTAGTGAGGATTGCAACACATGTTTAGCAATCGTGATGGGCCATCAGAGAACAGACAGCATAGTCTGAAGGCCCAGTGGGCATGTAAGTGTGAACATGCATGGTCAGTCAAGGGGGGAGTTGTCTACTGCTCTGTCATCCCCTCCTGCTGTGTCATTAGTGTTCTGCATTTTCAGATTTTATTTAAAAAAAAAAATCAGGAGTTTTTTGGGGTTTATCTTCAAAGTATAAAAACCAGGATGAAATCAGGACACAAGAAAGAAAAGGGAAAAAATCAGTTTAAATTGTGGAAAAATCAGCAGTGAGGGAAGGAGGAAGTAAGGCTGGGACTAGAGAAGGGGGCTCAGTGCAGCCTGACGTCCACACCTGGGGCTGCAGACTGGAGCAAAGCAGGGGGATCTGTCAGTGGATGTGGGCTGCAGGTTTGGGGGCATGGCCCTTGCTGCTACATGTCCCCTGGGAGGGCTGCGGGCTGGAGAGCCTGTGCCGGGCTCTTCTCAGGGGGTGCATGCCCCTGGATTGGTGGCAGGAAGCACTTGGCGCCATGCCCTGCATTTCTTCCCTTGCTGCGTTCACGCCCCTTTCCCCTGCTGCAGCAGCCTGCTGCCAGGCTGCCTTGGTGTTTATGGGGAGTGGGGAAATGGTGCATGTCCAGATGTGGAGGTGGGTGGAGTGTGACCCAACCCTGGTACTGGCACCTCCTGCCCTGCCCAGGGTCAAAGCTGGGAGCCCTGTACCCCCAGGCCATGGCTCCAGCCCCACAGGCCCATGTGCAGTGGCTAGGTACAGTACCCACCACAGGCCCCAGTGCCCAGGGCAGGGCCGAAGTGAGAGCTACCAGGGTGCAGCTCAGACCCACTTGTCCCAGAAGTGATTCCTGTGGCCTGTCCTGCCCGGGATTGGAGCTGGGAGCCTTGTGCCCCCAGGCAGCGGCTCCACCCACCCTCCCCCAGCCCCTGTGCAACCACACCCCCACATGCCCCGCTCTGCATGCGGCCACCACCACCGCCCCGCCACATCCAGCCAGAACACTGTTCCTCAGGTAACCAGCACAACGGCTCTTTCAGTTTACCAGCACCACCCGTTTTTCAGTTCAAATCCCTGTTAACCAGCATGAGTGGGGAATGGGCCATTCCCCATTCATGCCAGTTAACAGGGATTTGAACTGAAAAAATGCGTGTAAATCAGTAAAAACTGAATGACTTAAAAAATCGGGAATTTATCAGTGAAAATGGGTAAAAACTGAGAATGTGGAATGCTCTGTGTCGTCTACTTCCCTTCTTTCCTTCTCAGCCCTGCCAGCAGTAGCACCGTAGTTAACACTCTTCATGAGGGCAGCAAGGAAGGATTTTTCTTTTCACAGAATTGCTGTGAAGAAAACTGTGCAGAAAACAGACAAAGAGTAGTTGTTTTTTTTCTTTCTGATGCCCATCAATCACAGAGAGATTATGTGAGATTTGATTATTTTGATTTTCTTTGGAGGATTTTCAGGTTCTGTTTTACTTTAACATTTGTATTTGGTGCAGGAAGATCAGTCCCAAAGACTAACAATCTTCAAATGTCAAAATCCAGATGTTGAGGATTTTTGCATTAGAGTTTTTCCTGTGGAAAAAAACCCCCTATCAATCCACCCATCCATCCATCCATTATTTTTTTCCTTTTTTTCTTGGTTTCTCTCTCTACTTTTTCTTTTTCTTCCTGTGTTCTACAGGTATCCTTTTTTCCCTATGTTTATCTCTCTATCCATCTCTCCATCTTTTCCTTTCCTTTCTGTTTATGATTAATCTCTATTAATCATTTTGTGTTTACTTTTACCTATTTATCTATCTATCCATCTATCCATCTATCTATCTATCCTTCAGTCCTCCTCTAGAATCCTTCTTTCACTGTCTCCCCACTTCCACTTTCACCGCACATCTCTTTTTCTTTTTCCCCACCTTCTCCCCTTAATGGAGTCCAATCTCAGAGGCCAGCATGTGCGTCCTTCTTTGCAAAGGGGTTTAGCCAAGCAACAACAATGACATGTTGAAAAGAAATATATGGTAGAGGGAATTTTTTCAGGAAACAGCTCTATTTGTGCCTTGTCACCAGCTGACAGTTCCCCCAGCAGCACAGCAAGCCTGGGTGTTAGCTGCAAATGGGGAGGCATGTGTGCAAGTAGGAGAAGGGTGATGGGGGGAGGGCTGTGGCCCCAATGCCCCTGGATCAAGGGAGCTGCCACTCTGACTGGCATTTTTAATATTACTCTTATTATCATCGGCGCCGCAATAGATTGCCGACCAGCTGCCTGCCCAAGCATTTTGCTTTAGCACGTTACAGGCCCTTGCCGTCAGGAGCTTTTGAGTTTATTATGACTATTTTCCTTGCACCCGCTTTTTTTTCTTTCTGAGTGGGGAGGAGGGACACTAAGGAGGAGGGAGCAGAGCAAACAATAGCCGGTCCTTTCAACTGTGTCTGCTGGAGATTTCTTAAGGAACCCTTCCCCTGTCCTCAGGTACCACCTGGAGAGAAGGTGTCCTTAGCTGGAGCATAGGTTTGGCTGTAGACAGGAAACCAGAGACCCCAGTAGTGGGCTGCTTCTCATGGGCCCTGATGTTTTTGCAGCCACTCATACCCGGGCAGTGGTGGGGAGAAGGGGCAGCTTGAATCTCCATTTCTGTTGCTCTATTTTGGGGCCTTTCAGGGAGCTGCATGCCCCAGCCATGTCAGTGACAGCAGGTAACCACCAGTCTGGTCCCTGCTCCATCCCTGGCACATCATGCCATGCTGCCAGGGAGCCATGTCAGTTTACCTCTGGGCTTCCCCTCCTCATGCCTGGCCCACTCCTACCACACATGACACAGGTGTAATCAACATATCAACATGAAAAGAGAGTGGACCAGTAACATAACCCCTCCCAACCCCATCTGGGCAAACTCTGCCCAAACCACTAGATGATAACCTCTGAAAGAATGTGGGGTAAGCCACTATTGGCACAAGTTGCACTAGGTTAGGTTTCATCTGTTTGCGTCCACCCCATGGCAGGCATTTGCCCAAGACAAACAAGCAGTCACCTACCCATCAACACCTAATGGTAAGGCAGAGCAACAGACATATACTCTGTGAATTGTCCCACAATAGCTGTATATCTTTCCGCTCCTGATCTCAGTGCAACCTATACCAGGACACAAAACCAATATAAATTATATCAGGATAACTCTTCACTTGTTCGGGTCCCTAACTTGCTTCTGAACCGCTTCATTGGCTGGACAGGGTAAGTGTCAGCATAGGTACCCTGGAAGCTCTATACCAATAAGCAAGTCTCAGGATACAGGGATTGTTTCCTATGGGCCCTTTCTAAACCTTTTATGCCACCAGAGAAGTAAAGGGAGACACTGGCAGCACAGAGGCTTAGTCCTTATTGTTCTGCATGCTCTGATCTCACTGACTGCCCAAGGGGAGAACCAGACCCCTGTCATTATGATGCAACTCAGAGTTAATACACAATAAAGCCTTTGCTTATCCCTTCACACTATAAAATTTTACATTCACTCCAGGCTTGACAATGCAAGAAAACCCAGAGGGAAAGGACCAGAGCAAGGAGGAAAGAGACAGGAGCTGCAGGCAATGGGGGAAGGACAGCACGAAGCCCGTGACATGCCTGACAACAGAACCCCCCATGCAGAGCCCCTGTCATCCCGCAGCCACGACACCGGGCTGCAGCTGTCTCCAGCGTGGTTCCACCAGGCCCATCAGCAGCACACTCCATGCACGTCAACATCCCAGAGTGGGCTGTCAATCAAATGCTTCTAAAAATAAAGACAAAATGCCATCATGGTTGGGGAGCTCTTTTCTTCTGTTTTTTTTTTCCTGTGCTGCTCATTAGCCCTTTTGACCTGTTCACTTAGCCAAGAATTCAGGGACTTTGCAGACCATTCCAGTCAGGGGAAGAAACTGAGGATGGAATTGGTCTTTTTACTGCAATTCTTATTATTTATAAGAATGTACAAAATGCAGTTTCTTTGAACTCAGGAGGAATCATAGAATGATAGGAAAATAAGGCAGGAAGGGACCTTAGAGAAGTCATCTAATCTAGCCCCTTTGCTCAAGGCAAAATTGTCTTTGTTTAAGTTCCCCCAGACAAATGATTGCCTAATTTGCACTTAAAGCTTCCAGTGATGGAGACTCCACAACCCCTCTGATCAAACCACCCGAGAGAAGATCCCTGCTCACAGCCCCAGACCGCCTTTAGATTCCCTTCTGCCCTCTGGGGTTTTCTTTCTAGGCTTTTCCTCAGGGTCACACAACCACACTTGTTCAGACTGTGCCACGGCTTCCTTCCCTGCCTGGTTTTGAGTCCTGTCTCCCTGCTTCTCAACCTGCACTGTCCTTCGTAGTCCACAAATCCACTTAAGCCACTGAGCTCTTGAACCATCCCTTATGATGTTGCTGCTGCTGCTGCTGATTAGTTATGATTTATGTGGGACCTTGCTGAGCAGAGTCCATCATGGATCTACATGCCACTGCCAGAAAATCCAGTCAGTCATAGCAGCTCATATGGTGAGTGTAGGGAAGTCACACCAGCTTCTGCATCCAACAGCGCACAGACGAGTGACTAACAAAACCTCAAGACCTCCCAGGCAGCTGTCAAAGGTGTCTACTTACAGCTGTGCCAAGTGAGGATGGCCTTCAGAGTGAGAATTGAACTCGGACCTCTGGGAACAGTACACAAGTTCGATACCTGAATCAATCTCAATTGAGTGTACCTAGCACAAGGTCTAGCTTAGGTCCCTTTCACCATTTTTACACTTGTCTATGTGCACCAAACTTCCGTGTGGCTATGAGTTTAGACTGATCTGCGTTCACTTGGACTGGTTTAAGTGTAATTCTGTATGTGCCCCACTGGAGACATTGCAAGGCATCTAAACTGCTCTATCACCAAATTCCCCTTAAGACACTGAATAAGACCGAAAGAAGACAAAACCCACCCCAGAGAACTTGCAGTCTTGACTTTCTCCCTGGAAGTGCTCTGAGAATAACAGCCTTATTTTTTGTTGTCTTTCTGTCCTCTCACACCAGCTAGGTGAGCCTAAGGGACTACCAGCAGGTGATCAGGGTCTCCCTGAGGATCATCTCGCTTATTTTAACTAGGCTTAGAGCTTCAGGGTTTAAGCAAGGCACAGGCATTGTTCAAGTCCTCTACACAAGGGCGGTTCTCACCATGTATGCAGAGTTCCCCTGGCATTGTTCCCTTCCCTCTGTCAGCTCCCGAGTTCAATATAGCAGGCCAGTATGTCTGAAATCACTGAACTATCAGGACCCTATCAGCAGCAGATTACAGGGACTGCACTGAGGAAAGAAACACATAGGATATCTGTGACTCAGCAGCTGGAGGGTGATTGTGATGGAAAAGAGCATGACACATGCTACTGGGAGAAGCCGTAATGTCAGGAGTGATGGAGTAACAAGGACAGAAATTCACACAGGGACATGAGGGGGATGAAGGAAAGAAGCTGGAAGGAGCAGGGAGACAGGAGTGTGCATCATGAGTAGGAGGATGGGAAGGTGAGAAAAAATGCATACTCAGAAGGATGGCCTGTACAGGGCACTGCCAAAGCCCCTGCTTGGTAGATCTTGGGGGCATACAACTCCATCCGCCATCCTCTTCTGCACAGAGGCCTTAGTTCTATTCTCATGGAAATGGCAGGGCATTACCTGGGAGTAAGTGTCTAGACTCTAGGTACTATGGTAAGTGGAATGATTAATAGATAGACCAACAGACAGGCAGACAGGGGCCAGACTATGTTACTAACTAGCTGGTGCAATCATATGTAAAGCCCATACTACTTTGGAATTTTGAATAATAAATCTTCCATCTCCAGGCTTTACTTTCTTGTCCTGGTACTAGGTTCATGATCTCTTAGGCTGTGTCTACACAGTCAGCAGCTGAGCTAGGGAGTGCCACAGCAAAGCATAGCCTGCTGGCTCCACACACTTCACCCCAATGCAGAAGTCATTGTCCTGTCTTAAGGTGGTGGTGGGGAAGTCTGTTGTCTTGGGGGAGCTTGTTGGATTGTGTCCAGTGCCACACTGAGGCAGGGGCATTGCATCTGTTTCCAAGTGTGGTCAAGACAGGTAGGCAGAATGTCTTCACAGCATCACCCCCTAGCAGCTGTGAATCCTGGCAGGCCAGGCCACATTCTCTTCTGTTGCCAAGAAAGGGCATTGTGTTGAGATAATTTTTACATGTGCTCTGGGGCGTGCAACTGGGCACTTTAATTAGTGAGCTGCTCCAATTAAAGGCACCTGTACGTCACATGTATCAGCACCCTTGCATGTTCCCATGCTGAAAAGATGTCAGTATGGCGCTTTGAACTAAAGCTCATTGAACGTGTTTTATTTCAAAGCATCCTGCTGCCATTTTTTCAGTGTGGGGACACACGGGACACTGATAGACGTGATGTGTAAGGCTGCCAGAGTGCATCAATTTCCGTGCTCTGACACATCGGAGAAGGCTCCCCACATCTTTGTAGAAGCCCTCTGGGTAGCAGCCAAGCCAAATCTCTGAAAATCCAAAGAGCTAAGCACTCAGCTGATGGGCAGGTTTAATTGAATGTTTTTCCCTTTAGATTTTCCTTTCCATAAAATAAAACTGAGAAAAATAAAAATATATGATGCTTAAAGGAGACAGTGTAAAGTCATTTTTATCATTTCAGTTTGTGTTTTTACTCCTCGTTTGTTTGCGATGCTTTCTTTCTGAGCCCGGGAAATAACATTTTACCCTTCTTGGGTTTTGTCATTTTTCCATTTGGCAAATATTGATTGCTCCCTTTCCCCCCCGCCCCTTTCTTTCTCTCAGCACTCAGAAAGCCGGCTGGATTGTTTACATGCACGCAGGGAAAGCTGTAGGTAGGCAGTACAAATTACAAGGTGGAGAAGCTGCAGAACTAGAGAAGCACTTTGCCTGGAGAAACCCACCCACAGCTCCCACTGCATGCAGAATGCAGTTCATACTGTGTAAATGCCTAGGTATTAAAGTGTTCTGCACCTCTGAAACCTCCGCTTCACTGTGGGATAGTGTCTGTGGACCTCTGAATGTGGGTAGGGTCATCTAGAACAAGGGTGGTCAACCTGTAGCATACACGCCACAAGTAGCACAGGTAGCTTCTGTGTGTGGCATGCAACAAATCAGGGAGTGGTGAGTTAACACAATGGCAGATTGGGCAGGGATCAAAAAGCAGCAGATCGGGCAGGGGAAGGGGATCAGAATAGCACTCACGGAGGGCACAGGGCTTAATTAGTGGCACCCTTGCCAGAAAGGTTGCCCCCATGAATCTCAGTTCTTGATCAATGTGACCCCCAAGGTTAGAAGGAAGGTTGGATGGCACATTTTAGGGTTTTACTTCAAGGCCCTGATGCTTGAATGAAGAACTTGCAGGAACAGCTCTGCCTTCCTTTCAAACAGTATATTTTTAGCCCCTGTGATTAAAACGAAAATCTTGAGAATGTAGAGTGACTGGAGCCCAAAAGCTCAGGAGGAAAGGTAGAGAAGAGGAAATAACCCTGCATTTCAAGCCTTTAACATCCTGGGATTTTTTAAGCTGATCATGCAACTCTGGGAGCTTTCTGGCCCATGATTTCTCAACTTTAGGTCTTGATATAGAAAGGAGATGTGCTCTGTTGTACAGCTGTGTACACAGGTGTGCTTCAGTGTGGTGCACTGGAGGGCCATGAGCCTAACCAGGGTCCCCACAGTAGCAAAGATGCTCAGGCAGTCATACAATGAATGACTAGATGACGTGAATACATCACAGCAGTTTTCCCTCACCCTGAAATGGCTCCCCAACTGATTATCATGCGCTGGTCCGGTCCTGCAGGGAGCAAACCAGGAAAGCCAAGGCTGCAACTGAACTCCAACTAGCTTCAAGCATCAAGGACAACAAAAA
>NW_017728911.1:4910407-4952484 GCF_001723895.1 Crocodylus porosus | reverse complement strand
GTAAATTGGATGCTTATCTTGTTGGGATCCTATGACCCCAGCTGACTTCCTGCCCTTTGGGCAGGGGGCTGGACTCAATGATCTCCCGAGGTCCCTTCCAGCCCTGATGTCTATGAAATCTATGAAATCATCTATAAGGCCTACAAGAAGCCAGAGCCTGGTCACCCTAGACTGCCCCTCCACCCACAATACACCAAGACAACTGTGTTCCAAAAGGAGGCTGCGACCTACAGAGCACGAGGACAGACCCTTGGGTGAAAAGGAGGAATGGCATGCCTGACTGAGAATTTTTGCCTGTGCCATCTCTCAGCAAAGCCAGTGGGAACTCTGCCATTGATTTGAACAGCAGCAGGGTCGTGCCTCAAGGCCCTGTTCCAAATCTCACCATCTTTCTTCTGCAAAGAAAGCCCTGTTTGTAAAAGGATCCCTTATCGCTCGCCTTGTTCCTGATGGTTTTTTGTGTCAGGACAGAGTAATGCACAAAATATAAATGACCTTTCACTCTCCCAGCCAGAGAGTGCTTGCTGGGGGGGGGGCAGTGCACAAATCTCCAGAACCTTTTACTAAACCACTGGGACAAGCCCAATTTCCCCCTCCCATATGCACTGCCTGGACTTTGCTAATTTCTCCAGCCGCCATGATAAATGACTCTGTCGGCAAAGTGACATCTTTCTAATCTGCTAGAAGACAGATGGGTCCTGCTGTGGAGAAAGAAATTCACCGGTGAAGCCTGAGCAGTGAGAAAACAATGACACCGGGAGTTTAAGGAAGAGGGAAGAAGTTTGCTTTTCAATTCATTTTTTTCCCTCTGCCAATTAAAACCTGAGAGCTGTTGAGTTAACAAAAAAAGTGAAATGAAAGAAACAGGAAAAAAATAGGTTTATGTTTGGCCTCATCTCTGATCTGATATCGGGTATTCCATCTCACTTGCACCATATCTGAAAATCTCCAGGTAATCGGAATATGCTGTGGCTCAGAGACTGAAGAGAAGGTGTTGCAGCATTTAACATGATCTATTTTAGGAAGGGGTGTCATCTACTACTCTGCATCATCTTGTCCTAGCCCAAAATAGCTTAAATGTGCCTGAAAAATAATAATTGGCATTGTTCCAGTGCCAGTACAGTAATTAAGCCTTACCACAACCCTGTATAATGGGGGATTTTGCTATCCATCCATTTAAATCATGGGGAAACTGAAGCACAGGAAGGTAAAGCTGTGGATGGGTCACATCCAGGGTTAAGCCAGAAACAAACCCATATCTGTGGACTCCTGCACCTCTGTTCACCCACCTACATGAAATATGACCTCCATTTTGATCAGCTGTTCTGCTTACCAGCTGGACATTACCATCTTACAGTGTCGTGCTTTGGGGTCTGCAGGGATGAGGAACGGGTCTTGTCCTTATGTTCAGTATTCCACATTATGTTGAACAGGGGTATTGTGGGATGGAGAGTCGCTTTCCTGTTTAACACTGACCATTGGTCACTGCCAGAACTCAGGCACTGGACTAGCAGAGTGTGATCCAAGTTAATCCTTCTTATGCTGGCTAGAGACATTCAGAAGGCTGTGGGTCCACAGGTGAGTCTGAATCTGCATCAGCAGAAGCACAGAGGAGACAAACAACAATAAAAAGCTTGAGACATGGCATTTGCCCAGGAATGCCCCAGGCAGAACCCCTCATGATGTCCTAAAGGAAACACAAGCACTTCTTCTCACGTCTTTGGGGGTTCCTCTCTTCCCAAGCTCAAAACTCTCATCCCTGCACTATGCACAGCCATTGCCTTTCCAAACCAGGAGAATAGTAAGGACCTTCTTTCTAACCCCACCAATGCTAGGATGGTCATGCCTGATATAAGTAGGTATAGGCCCTGTGTCAAACTAGTTCACCTAAAGTTTCTATCTGGTCCTACAACCTTAATATATAATGCACCATGAGGCCTCCAGAAGTTAGGATCAGCTGTAACTCCAGCTTCAGCCTATGTTTTCCATGAGGCAGTACAGAGTATTTACTGCTAGATCTCTAGTCATCTGTGTTCACCCTAAACACCTATTGAATCCATGTTATACATAGCGGCATTCATGCCCCAGACCAGCAAAACACTTGCTCCCCTGCTTAACTTTAGGCCTGCAAATATACATGTTCAGAACAATGAAACCCTTGTGCCCAAACTCAAACCCATGTGTAACTGCTTTGCCAAACAGTGTCAAGGTGGTGGGAAGTGTGTGTGTGTTTGTGTGTGTGTTTGTGTGCATAAGACCATTCTATACAGACACACACACACACACACACAGAATTTAGCAAGAGACAACTGAGTGCCCATCAAACAACTGAAGACTGATCCACAAAGACTACAAATGATCAAACCAACAGGACAGTGTTGGGGAACTAAAAATATTCCCACTTAGGCTAAAAACAGACATTGTTTTTATCCCTGGTCTGACTGTCCTGGGGTTTGACTCACATCAAAACAGATGCAAGACAGTCATTTACACAGGCTGCTTGGGTAGCAATTAACTTGAATTAGCCCTGACTGGGGGTAGGGTAGTGTTATCTTGGTACTTCAGGGGTACTTAAAGTGGAACAATAGGCTTGTACCTCTGTAGGAACCCAGAATAAAAGGATTTATTTTGGGAGAAATCCAACATCTCTCTTTAGCCTAAGGCAAATTTGAAGATCTAACATCTGCAGGCCTTGGGTATCTATACATCACTATTCTGTGTGTAGAGAGACTGTGTAAGCCAAGAGGAGTTGGAGGAGAGGTGGAAGGTGATAGAGAAGACCTCCTGGGATTGGAGTGGGACAAGACAGAAGAGCACAAGGGAAGCTAAGGGAGCCATGGGGTGGAGTATTATATATACTGACATAGTAGCCATTATCCCCCAAAGCTTGCTATGTCTGCACCACCATCCACCTTTCTGCAGCAAAGCACTCCAAAAGCAATGGGCTTTTCTGAACGTTTACCTCATGGCGGTGAGAGTGCATGAAATATGGCCATCCTCACCATCCCATGCCTCCTCTACCCCTGCTTCTCTAAAATGTACTGGGAGGAGGAAACATAATGTAAGGATGAGGCCACTGAGAGGGGAATTTGTGTCTCCAGTAGCTTCATTTTGAAGGGTGTGGAGAACCACTGCAGCCACTGAAGAGCTGTGAGTGCTCAGAACCCTTGGGAATCAGTTCCTGGTCCCGAGCATTTTCATGCCTGCATGTGCTTATGTAGGCATCTGGGTGCAGGGGAGGACGTGGGCAAATAGATGAGGGAGTGCATGGGTGTGTGCACAATTACACATGTGTATGTATGCATGTGAGAAGGGGGCTGTGTGCAAGCATGAGTGAACACTAGGTGTGCACAAGGGTGTTTCTGTAGTTCTGTCTGTAGTTATAGAGGGATGTGCGTGTGTGTGCACGTGCACATACATGTGCATGTGTACGCACAAGGCACAGCATCAACAACAGGTGGTTCTGTCTGATGGGAGTGAAATGTGTGACTTGGAGCCCTGCCGAAATGGGCTTTTAAAACCACTCAGGTGCAAAGAATTCACAGAAGCTACAAAACAAAATAAAAATGGGAGTGAGGCCATAAATCAGGCCTGCATTTATTTATTTATTTATGCATTTTAAATGGGCCTCCCTTGGGGAGCAATCAGAAGCATAAATACTCGCCATAACGTCTCCAAGCGAGGGGGCCCTGCGGGCATTCACTTCCAGAGAGCGCAGCCAGGAAGCTAACCTTTATCTCTGTGACTTGCCAGAGCTCTGATGTGCAGGCGGCAGCTTGTGATGGTGTAGGGGAGGGGGGGAGGGGGGAAGGGCACAGGGAAAACAGACCCAGCCTCAAGTAAGACAGCTGCAGGCCACAGGAAAGAGGCTTTTAAAAATGCCCCAGCTGGTCCTGCATGTTTATGAAACTTAGCTCGCCCACCAGCTGGTAGATCAGATATGGCACATGCAGGGGTGGCTGGGCTACAGCTGCAGGTCTCCTAGGGGACCCAGCATTGTTCCAGCTCCACTACGCCTGCTGCCACCAGAGAACTCCTAGCCCTGCGGTACATGCCAGCAGGGTGTCAGCGTGCAGCAGAGGATGCAGGCTTGGGTGGGAGTTGTCCACACATGCTCCTAGCCACATCCATTCTTACTAGCCATCAGCACCATTGGGCACCAATTTTGCCCATGTCCACTTGGGATCGGGAAGGAGTCATAGACATCAGGGGTGGGACAGGCCTGTTCAACTACCTGGAACCACAACTGTTAATTTTTTCCCCCCAAAACCTGAAACATTTCAATCAAAACAAATTTCCTCACAGAAACATCCACTTCGTCATCAACAACAAAGAAACTGGCCAAAGTGGGCCCGATTCTATTTCCCACGTTAAGGCATCTAACTGTTCCCCTCATATCCATGCTGCCAGAGACTTTCCATGGCTAAGCTACGTTCCACTTCCAGGGAAATGTCACTGCAGACAGAGGTGGAGGAGAGCAGGCTGGAAAAGAGATCACAGCCACTCACCCTGTTCCCAGCCTCCCCCAGCAGAAGTTGCTGAGGAGATGGTACGCAGGCCCTGGCTGAGAGAGAGCTCAAAGGTGCTCTTGTCCCTCTTGTCTTTTCCAAACAGGAGAGCCTCTGGCCTGCACCCTCAGCTGGTGGAAGTCACCCTAATTCCATATACTGCATTGGCAAGTCAAAGGAGCTATACCAGTGTCCACAGCACCTGAGAACTGGCCCAGGGTGGAGAAAAGAGCCCTGGATCTTAGAAACTGCCAAGCACTGTATATCCAGCCCTACGTCACAACAGGAACAGTCCTAGAACATGTCACAATTAAGACATGAGAGTGAGAGAACCAGCTGCAGGAGGGAGGAAGCAGCACCTCTGGGGATGGCACGTACCCTTATTTCTGGTGCAACGTTCACACCTTCTCCGCAGTGACAGAGGAAAGGGCTGCCCAACTCCTTTGCACAGGCCCAGCCAGTGGCAACCAGTGAGGTGAGCAGCACGCTGCTGTGGTAGCTTGAAAGGAGCAGAACTTTGCTCATTTATTTCAAGGGAGTACAGTGAAAAGCACAATCTCATTCCCATGTGAAAACACAGGGACACTTGTCAAACCAGACAGGATCAAGGTGGCTAAAGAGAAACTTGTCCTCAGTGTTTCAGAAGAAGTTTGCCAAGGGAAAGCTACCTGTAGTATGACATCCACTCCCCCACAAAGTTCTGCTGTAGGGTCAGCTCTGCTGCCATCTCTTTGCTCTTTCTCTGGAGCTCACCTGGAAACCTAGAGAGGTGAGACATAACTTGACAGATAGATTCTGTCCCCCTCACACTGTGCAAGACCCTACTCCACTGATATCAATGAGAATCCCAGGACTGAGCACTGAGAGAGTATCGCAATTTGGCTCCATAGTCACCTGAGGCCCATGGTAGGATCCCAGTAGTGTGTTTACCCTGCCACACATGGGGTGAGCGTGGCTACTGTGGGAGGAGCACATTCTTTATTATACTGATTTGCATCACTACCTGCAGTTGGCATCCTGCTGTGCTTTGCAAACACCTCTCTGCACCTGCACCACTAAGGAAGCCCCTGCTTGGGTGTGCAGACAAGCACTCTGCACAACAGCGGTGGGGAGGGAAAGTGAGCCAAGGCCCAAGAGTACTTGGGTGAAGCCACAGAAAGTGCCAGGGGATTTTTAATGCCCAAACAAGACAGAGAGCAGTGCCAAGGCAAAGGCCTTATCCAACAGACTCCTGCACAGAAAAGTGCGCAGAGCTCAGTTTAAGGAGCCCAGAGGCATGAATGGCTGAATCAACCCATTTCTTCTCTACCTGCTTCTTCTTACATTTACTTTCAGTCCTCTTCCCTTCTTCCCTTCCTCTTCTGTCTTCTCTTTCCCCTTCAGTCTTTTCTGTTCCCCTTCTTTTTTCTATCCAAATCTCCCTTCAACTCTTCTTTCAGTTCCACCATATTTACCTTCTCACTCTTCTCTCCCTTACCCCCTTCCCTGTCTCCTCTCTCATCTGATGCCCCATGATGGATAGCACCAATCATACCACATCTGTTACCTATAAAAAATAGTCACACCACCTCTACCACCCCAGTGCTGTGTTACTGCTGCTGCCACAGCCTGTGGCACTTAAACACCACAGGACAGACGGACCCTTCTTGCAGAGGGTGGCAACATGGCAGTAGCTCAGAGGCCCAGAACATCAAGGGGAAAGGTCACTTGTCCATCAGCCTCTGCCTTGTTCTCCATTCATCATCATCTGAAAATCCCAGCCCATCAATCTGTGTTTTGTTCATGTCTGACTGTGCTGCTGCTCCTGCTGCTTGGCTGTTTGATGACAAAATCATGTCTAAAGGCAGTGCCAGCCAACCATGGGATGTTGGCTTTCAGCCCTGTGTTACCTCTCAGCTCCATGTTCTTGGGGAACCCTAACACAGGACGCAGACTGTCTGACTCACAAAGAATCCCCACCCGCCTCTACCTAAACAGAAACTGCTTAAGATACAGTGAGAGACACACCTAAAACCCTCCAGATAAGGGTGACAAGAGTGAAACAACTGCCCTAGGTCTCATTTGCATCCGAGATGGAACCAGATGACCATTCATTTACATGAGATGGAGCACAGAAAGCCCAAAGCAGAGACCACAGTGAATTCTGGGATCAGAGAAGCAGGGGAGCACTGCATGATGGGGAATCTGTGCTCCAAATGCTAATCGACTCACACACCCAGTTCAGCATTTATCAGACCAGTTCTAATCTGGATTTACAAAAGCCTCCTCCCCAACACACACACCCCTCTAAGCAGCAGTAAGTTTACTAGGCATCTTGGGCCGTACATTTCCCGGTCCCACTATGGGAGGCCTATTTAAACTTAATTGGCTAAAACTCGGTTGCCAGGTTAGGGAATGCTGAGGAAAGACACTGAGTCAGAGGGGATATGGGCAACATTTGAACAATGGTAAAGGGTTCATCACAGCATCCAGCCCGTTGGAGCCCTGACCATAAGTGTTGTCATACTTTTCCTGGGACGACTGGTGGAAGTCCTCCCCTCCCAAATGTTATGAACACTCCAATAATTGCCTTAAGTCTGTTAAAAGACTATAGTAAGATCTGGAAAGGTCATGCTAAGCTAAGGCTTGTTCACAAGTAAAAATCCAAAACCCTGATGCTGAAAGCTATCTATTGTTTCTGAAGAAACCAGGAGATATCCCATCAGTATATCTGCTATCCATAGGAATTTCAGGCTGGCTCCTAAGTATCTGGTTACTTCTTAACCTTATGTGTTTCCTGAGTATCAACCAGTTTCCTGAGATGTTCCAAACCAGATAACCCCTTGTCAATAGAAAAGACAATTTGATTTACACTATTGAGAATGCTTGAAAGAAGCTGAACTGAGGGTATAAAAATCTGTAAAAAGCAGCAGTGTGTGTGCTTCAAGAGGAGAAGTCTCTCTGACACCATCTGCTTGCTTCTTGGGACGCTGAAAAAGACAGATCGTCTCCCTTCAAGGATCGTGCTGAGAACTTTAACCTGTCAGCTTTGCAACCCAAGTGCCTTGGACTGGTGAGATCCCA
Organism: Crocodylus porosus; assembly: GCF_001723895.1. Classification (NCBI taxonomy): domain Eukaryota; kingdom Metazoa; phylum Chordata; order Crocodylia; family Crocodylidae; genus Crocodylus; species Crocodylus porosus. Next base: position 4,944,913 of record NW_017728911.1, on the reverse strand, counting down.
GCTCTCTCTCTTTTCTCTTCTCTCTCTAAGCATCGATTTCTGAACCTGAACTGTATTAGTTAAGCTTGAGCTAAGTTTCCCCAAATACTTAGTGAAACCAGGGTAATACTGTAACTGTTTGTGTTTGTTTTTCCTTTGCATGTCTAGTACTACTAGTGCCGTTATATATTTCATATACTTAGCAATAAATAACTTTTATAGTCAAACTGGTGGTAATGGAGTATATTTTTCCTTCACTACTTCTCCTTCCCCACTCGCTTTGCAGCAACACCTCTTTTACCTAAGCTAAAGATCCCTATGTAGCCCAAAAATACTGTGGGGTCTGCTCATCAAGAGGCTAAAAGATTGGGACGTGCTGAGTTTGAAACACATAAGGGGATCAGCTTGTACAGGCTGATTGACCCAGATTGGCTCAGACGTGCCCTAATGAACTGAATGCTGGCCCATGAGGATGTCATCTGGACACCCAGCCGGATTCAGAGATAGTCTGTTTACCTGTGTGCTTGTGTCTGACTGTAGTTTATGGTTGCTCTGATGAACTGATTCTTGGCATATGAGGGTGTCAGTCTGTCCATGCTGATCAACCTGGCCAGGTCAGGCGTGTCATGTTAATCTGTGTGTGTTTGTGTGAATGACTGATTTGGGGACTGGAGGAACCCAGCCCCACTGAAACTAAGTCCTGCAAGATAGCTCCATTGGCGGTGAGGGCTTGTGGAAGGGAGAGATACAGCTCCATATAGAAACACAAGTAACACAAGCAGCACATTAATAGAATTTCCAAGACCCTAGAAACGTATCCCAAATAAATGAGCACACCCCAAAGTAATGGACAAATCTGGTAACACCTGCCATCACCTGGCAATCGAACTGGCAGTGTCTGGGTGCTGGGAATAGATCAGCCTAATGTATGTTGTCCACACCTGCTAGTATACTCCAGGGCATACAGTCTCAGCCCAGAGGCTGTTCTGGTTGCATCTTCCTGGAGTTGGATAGAAGTTAATTCTTGGAGATTTCAGCTGCCTTTGCTACCCATGATTATGGAATTTAGGGACATCTCTGTGGTCCTGAACTGGGGCAGATAGTCATACATGGATAGGTTGGTGACTGCAAAAATAGCTGCGCAGTGACACTGCTCGCCAGAGGTTCTCTAAGGCAACTGGTATCTATGAAGGCCTACAGCCGGGTAGAGACATAGCTTGGGCAGTGGTGCCCTTGGTGCTGATAGCATACACAAGTCCATTTCATGGATGAGACTGGAGATATCCAATTGCCCCTCAACCCAAATTATATCAGCACCCTTCTCTGAAGGCATGGCTAGCCCATGCATGGTTCCACAGGCTCACAAGCTCAAAGTCCAGGCAAGGTGTACAAGTCTGCTTTCCCCCCCATATCTCAGGCAGGAAATGTGCACCTTGTCTGAGACAGGTCTTTGTTACCCCCTGCCTAGGGTAGCCCAACCCAAGGGAAACCTTAGAGTCACTCACAAACACACCCAAGTGCAAGCAGTAGCTGCCTTGTTTCCCTGTAGAAATGGATGCTTTTAACCCCACATCACCTTCAATAGCTTGGCCTTGGGTACGTGACAGGCTGAGACTGGCAGAGGCTCTTAGCACTTCGCTTCACAAGGATGTGACATTTCCTATATGGAGACCTCAATTTCAGGATTCTCCAGCTCTCTGCCCTCACCCATTCTCCCAGGCTAGTCTGGGTGGGATGAGCTGGTGGTCCCATTAGCTGTGAGCCCTTGAGTAGCTGTATTGGCTCAGGCTCAGCAGGCTGCAGTCTGGCTGGGAGGATGTACTGTACTGTATGAGGCCCCTTTCCTTGTGATGATAATAGCTGTGCAGGTGCCTGGAGCATAGTGAGGCCCTGCTAATTAATTCAAACTGATCAATAACATTTAGCTTTCAAAACCTATTAATATGTTCACTGCTGGAGCTCCAAGAGGCTTTATCTGAGACCACAGCCCTACAGTGCCAGGCTGTGTGGACGCAGCAGAAGAGCTGCTTTTGCTCCAGAGAGCTCACGTTCCAAATCAGGGAGGGCATAGAGGGGAGGGAACTTTCCCAAGGTCACCCCGCAGGTGAGTGGTGGGGCTGAGGAAGAACCCAAGCTGATCTCTGGATGCCCATTCCAGGGACCCTATCCTCTGGGCCCTGAAAAATTTGCTCATTGCTTTCCAAATAGTATTCCAAGGTCAGCCTGACCCTTTCATTTTGCTTTAATCTGCTAGCCCATGAGTACAGCAGCTCCAGATGTTCAGCAACCAGCTTATCCTTAGCTCCAGTTCCCTGGCAGGGGATGGCTGCAGCCTACTTAGTCCTGCTTAGATGCAGCTTCACATTGCCTCTGGACTGGAAGCGGTATCATCCTCAGGGAGCTCTGTTGGCCTTTCTTGCTTAGCTGCTGGCTAAGCCCTCCTGAACCCTTTCCCCATGCCGAGCCCAGCCCTCTTGCTCTCTAGCACAATTGTGGCTCTGGAGTGCAGGAGCCAGACCTCTGCTAAAGACCTTTCCAATGGGAACCCTCCAGGCAGAGACCCTGGGGGCTGATTTGTGCTGGGGACAGTCCCACAGAAAAGCTGATCCAGAATAAAACAGGAGAGGGGAAAGGAAAGTGCATGGCTTGTGAACCTCAGAGCCAGGTAGGACATCCTCTAGCTTCAGTGTAACCTGGAGGCATCCAGACTCCAAAGGATACAAAAGGCCCTTCCTTCTGCTTGGCCTCTTTTCGCTGGAAATTGCAGGGCCAGAGGGGGTTAGACATTTTTCCTGCTGCTTTAAGCAATGACTAGCCAGGCTCGGCCCCACTAAAGATGACAGAAGGAGGCTGGTGACTCCTGTCCTCTCTGCTTTAAATCCCTCTGCGCTGCCTTTGGGACGTGTTGCCTGAGGAGGACAGGCAGGCAGACTGTCAAAACCTGAGACATACAGTGCAATGCTGCCATCTCCTGGACAGTGCGCCCCATCAGATGGCAGGACAACGCTATCAGATTCTCTGATAGCATCATAGAAAATTCGGGTTGGAAGGAATCTCAGGAGGTCGTCTACTTCAACCCCTGCTTGGAGCAGGACCTTATACCAGACACCTTGTGCAGAGGAAATGGAAATCTGCAGAGTGTGTAACACACAAGGCAAATGGAGAGTCAACTGCAGGGATCAGGGACCTGGTCTTGCCCATGCTGGATGCCAGCCACCAAATCATAGTGTGAGAGCTGAGGATGCTAGACACTTGTCAGGAGGCATTCAGCCCCTCTCAGGACAGGCCACTTGTCAGCTGGGGTCCTGAGTGCTAGGCCCTGTGTACACCGGCTGAGGAGTGTTAGAGCACAGCTCTAACAGGGTTTCCTTGCCCTGGAGTAGGTGGGGCTTCTTCTTGCCAGATGATAGACATGACACAAAGCCCAACCTGGGTCTGAAGATGTCTGCTGTGGACATTTACCCCTTGCCACTGAAGCAGTGTTACCAGCTGAGGGATCACTGTTTTGGCCCAAGTGGTAGAAGCTCATCCTCCTAGTGATGGCTTCAAGTTTGAACCCTGCTGATGGTGCCAGTGAGAGTGGGAAGGGGGTATTGGTATGTACACACCTAGACTGTACACAGCACATGTACTCATCTCTGTTCCAGGCACAGCTGTGGCAGTCCCCTCCTAGCCCCATGGCCCTGGCCTGCCCTCTTTACTTCCACCTGGCTGTGGTCCAGTCTACCCACACCCAGCTGACCTCTCTGCCTGTCATGCTTATCAGCTCACGTTGTCCTTAATTCCCAGCTGTGAAGCAAAACTTGAACGGGGACATGCCCCCCACCTCCACCTTCCAAATCAAAATGGACCCCGGCACAAATCCAACGGCTGTCTCTGGGCATGTGTTCATTGCTTTTACTGGGCTCTGCACCAAGCGGATATCAGAGAGTGAGAATAGTTGTATCAAGTGAGAGCTGCCAGACTTTGAACTGGGCTAAACTTAGGTTAGTGCTCCATTTCTAGGGTCATTTGAGATTATATTAAACTCAGAGTTTCCCTACCATTGTAATGGCCCAGACATCAGTGCTATCTTTGTCTCCCCTCCCCCTCCTCCTGGCCTGGTGTAGTTTTTTCTTCATAGGATGCTGTGTGACTGTGGTATGTGAGAAGGGCCAGACTGGATGCTCTTGTGCATTTCTTGGGAAAATGGGTTCCTGCAAATGCAGGGGACTGGACTGAGTCACCTGGGAGACCTATCCCACATGGCTGCATTCCTGCACACCACCTAGTGTCAATGAGTTCACTCACAACATGGGTTGCTGTCCCACTTAAGGAGGTTTGCAGATTCCCTGTGCCCCAATCTACCCATGGATAAGTACCCCTTGTTAGCACTACCTGTTTCCATTCAGCCTCTTCAGTGCCACCCTCCCATCCCCACCACAGAGCTGCAAACCCCTCCATTTGACCTGCCCTAGCTTTGGAGGGGCCATAGTCACAAGAAATCTTGTCCCTGCCATGCACAGTGAACATACTCAGCAGCTTTTCTTGCTAATTACCATTCTCCTTTCCTCAAAAACACAGGTTACTGAGCAACAAATGTGACAAAAGTCTCCAGCATAGGAGGTTTTGTCAATTCTGGACAGTTGAGAGACCTGCATACACTTTAAACAACCTTTTAACCCTGCAAATTCCTACCCTGATCCCCTCTGCTCTTTACCTGCACACACTGGAAGTTTTTCATAGGGTGCTCTATGGCAGTGAAGTGCATGAGGGGCTGGTAAAAAAAATAATTTTGTAGATCCTTTTGGACAATTGGTTGCCTGCAAACACAGGAGAGTAAACTTAATGACCCAAGAAGCCCCTTCAAATTATATATTCCTCTAGCCTTAACAAATACTATATGCTGAGAGCTGACCGTACCAGCTCTCCTGAGAACACCTTTCCCCTGCGAGAAGGCCCCAGGTCCAACACAGAGGTCCCCTCCCTCCAGGGAGATCAGTTCCTGTGACCTGGATGCTCAGTCCTTGGCCTCTCTGCAGGTCTCAGAGAGATTAGAAACCAGTCAGAAATGGTCAGCAGAGGATTCTCCTAGCAGAGGGAATCCCTTGTAGGCATAAAGCCAGGGCAGCTGGATGCAGCTGGCTCCTGCTACAGCTGTGGCCAGGCTGGAGCTTGAACAGGGCTCTCCAGGAGACAAGACCCCTCACCCCCCTCAAGGGAGAGCTGAGCTAATAGCTTGTAAGCCATACTCTCACAAACACCCCCTGGGTGCACCAAGTGCTCCCCTCCTTGGCCCATTTGGCTCAGGTCACACAGCAGCACTCCACTTGAAGATGCCACAAGGAACGCAGCCCTTTACAAACAGGTGGCTCAATTTTTATCTGATGTTAAAAATGCACCTCTCCAAGGGCCACAGAGCCCTGAGGAGGATGGCAAAGACTGCTAGCACTGGAATGTCACAGCTCAGCTCCCCTCCCAAAACATCTTCAGTTCAAGCTAAATAAACAAGCTTTCATTGATTTATTTTTAAGCTAACAGGAAGGAGCAAACTATTCAGGGAAAGCTAAGGGGACTTAACTACGGGCAAGCATAGTCATATTATGCTGTGAATTACAGGGCCAGCAATAGAGATGTGTGCAGCGAAGAGCATGATCCATAGGAGTCTTTCCAGCAGGTTCCATTAACTTCACTGGGTCTTGAATCAGGACCCACGGGCGCTACAGTCACAGGGTTAATGTGCTGCAATATGCACTGGTGTCCTATGTGCAAAACAGCTCTGGGGCTCAGAGTCCCACAGACCCAGTCGCTGCTCTGGATCACTCCTTTACGTCAACAATCAAGGGTGTGAGGTAGTTGGAGTGTCGGATCCCAAAGCTGAAGTCTGGGGCCCTGAGCTTGGTAATGGTGACGTGTTCTGCTTTGTAGTCTGCAGGTCCAGGCAGGCGCTCTCTGTAGGGCTCATATTTTTCTCTCATGCTGAAGGCAGGCTGCCGGTTCAGGTAGACATTGGGTTCAGGCCTACTGACAAAGGCTGGGCCAGGGCCTGTGGCGAGGTCCTCTGCATAGCCCCCTGAGTCCAGTCTGGAGGCCATGCTGTAGCAGGGGGCAGACGACTTGACAGGGAGCTTAGGTCCCAACACTTTCACATGGTTATACCTGTTGGGAGCTGGGTTGGGGTCATGTTTATAGTAACAAGTGTAGACACCCAAGGAGTAGGCTGGTGCGTGAGGCTCTCCTGGCGGGTGCACGTTCTCTCTGTAGTAGGCATTTGGGGCTGGCACTCCTGATGGCTCTGGAAGACAAGAGCAGTTTGGTATTGAGGCCATTGCACTGGGAATTCATCTCATCACCTACGGAAGCTGAATGCACAAGATTGTGCCCATTATGGCTCTATGCAATAAGCTTTACCGACTGCAGACATTACTTTAAATTTTGCTTGCCTTTAAAATGAGCTTCTGTTTAACCATGTTCCTCAGTCTGGGGACAGAGTCAGGATAGAAAAGAGGTAGGACTGACAGAGCTGTGCATAGCAGTTCAGGGCACCAGTGAAAGGGATCTGGCCAGGGATCTGTGTAGGAGATGCATTGGTAAAGCTGTCTGTAAGGAGACCGATAAAAGAAGCCATTATGTATCAGCCCAGAGAATCAATTCAACCCCTCAGCTGATATAAACTGGTGCAGCTCTGCTTAATTTAGTGGAGTCACCTCCTTTATTCCACCTGAGGATCTGGCCTGAAACAATCAAGAGACCATGCCTTTGTGAAGCCTAGCACAAGGCAAAACATACTCATGTCACCGTCAAAATGCCAACTGCAATCCTTCAGCCACAGCGTGTTGTCCCAGCACAGTAGAAACCGTACACTTTTGGAAAACCTGCTCCCAGCCACACAACTGCGGCCGCTGCTTAGGTACTGCCTTCCTTTCAGCCTGGGCTTCCCCTAACAACCCAGCTACCCTGGTCATTTGCCTTATCATTGGGTTCGTGTCCTCCTGATCCCACTGCATTAGAGCTATTGTTCAGCAGCTGCCTTCTGCAATCTGATCTCATAAGTCACTGGGGATTTTGAGAATCTTAGGCTGCCATCAGTGATGTGATTCTGCTCAGAGTAAAAGTGACTGGCAAAGCTCCCATCAACTTCAACAGGAGCAGCATCCAGTTTTAAAGTCAAATATCTCCTCAGCAGTATATGTGATTAATCAGAATGATACCAATGTACACTTAGTCAGCTCCAAGTCACAATCCATTGAGCCCCAACTGTGCTGGTTCCTAAAGAAACCCCCAGTTTTGGCTCTGATGAGAAACAGCCCTGTGAGGAGAGCAGGAGACTGCTTCTGAGACACCCCAAATCTGACCAAGAGGGTCCAGGCCTTGCCTTAGGACTTCAGGTAAATGTAGCCTGCCTGGGTGCAGGGGCTTTTCAGACCCACAGAGCAGGCACTTAAGGTATTAACCAGTCGGCCAGCAGCCATCTCAGCATAGGCATTATTGATGCTTTTCTGATGGCTCCTAATAGATGTATTGGATTTTCTACTGAGAGGCAGCACTGCTAGCAGACAGGGCATGACTCCAACACTGTTTCTCAATGTCAGGCTACGTGGGGGAGGAGGGGACAGTTAGCTCCTCACAAATCCTCTTGCTCCCACCTCTGTCTCCATGGGAAAAAGGAATGGAGCCAAAATAAGTCAGCCTTTGGCCTCCAATACACAGCCTTTCCCATGACACCACCAAGAGCATCTCTGCAGGGTGGTAACGCAGTGCCCAAGATGGCACCAGTGAGCCAAGAAATGTTCAGTCAGTGGCACAGTCCTGTGCCTGCTCTCTGGCCAGTGGCTGCAGGATCAAGGGAGGAATAACCCTGGTCATCAGTCTCAGACTCAGGAGGGGCAGGGATTTTCTCCAAGTCATGGCTCTTCACACTCGTTCGAGTTCCCCGTTCTAGTGTATAGTTACAGTGATCTGCAGTTCAGGGAAGCAGCAGGTCAGACACAAGGCAGAGGGGAACATTTCAAGTGCCTGAAGGATCCTGATGACATGTCTGTTGCCCAGGACCCCCCATCAGTCTTCTCACTTGCCGCTCTCCTCCAACACAGGCCTTGGCTGTGGATCAGGCTGTGGAGGGTTTGAGACAGTAACACAGCAGCCTTAGAGAGCTCAATATCAAGAGGAGGCACCTGCCATCTCAGACTGGGGAGCAGCCCCTGGGCCATAGAGGATGAAATGTGGGCCTGTAACATGTGTGTTGGTGACCAAAGCCCAGTTACACATTTACTGTGCAGCGCATGCCAAGGCTTTCCTCCATCTCTACCAGCCACAGGAAAGTTTGGGTCAGGTTCCCAGTCAAACAGGGGCCCAGAAAGCATCCACAGACAGTTTTTCCTCCACAGCCTTTGCTCACACATCAGGGAGCCCAGAAAAACACAGAGTAGCCATAGAGACCAAGGAGCCAAGTCCCAAAGCCACAGGGACATCAAGGCCAGTTATGGTCCCACTGAAGTATACGGGAGCTTTGCCTCTGACTGTGATAACTGAGAGTTGGGTTCTGCACAATCTTCCCAAGTTCTTCAGCACCTGAAGGAAACCTTCTGCCTCTGCGCATGGGCCCGCAGCCAGAGGGACAGCCAGAGCCAGAGCCCCGAGCACCTGCAGAGCCAAGACAGCAGCCACCAGCAGCCAGCTTCAGGTCAATAGTCAGCAAGGCAGTCATCTGCTGTGGAGCTGTCCTTTCTCTCACAAAAAGATGTACGTTGACCCAAAGGGCTCCCAAGCCATTCCCTGGTTACCCCCCAGCTTCTGTGTTTTCTCACCCCTTCCCTTGGCCCCTGAGATGATCACCTCTTTAGTGCAGAAAAGGAATCAGCAGCCTCTGAAGGTCACGACGCCGGCACTATTGCCTGCATAGTAATAGGATGAATAGCAAAGGCTTCCACAAGTGGCCTTTCAGCTCAGCACCCTCCCTCAGTGCCTGTTGGCTAATGAGGGACCATATGCACAAATAGAGAAATGAGAGCTGCTTGGGTCTACTTGGGAATCAGCAATGCCCAGGTCTGCCATGGCTCTCATTAGTGGCATGGGCAATGCATCTCCCTTGGCACTCTAATGCTGTCCCCATTTATCTTCCCTCATTAAACCCTTCCACCTCTACCAAGCCCCTTCATACTCCCCAGAAGGGACAAATTTTATCTTTTCCTCCCTAGATGTCCTGTTTTTGGTGTAAGCATGCTTCACCAGGGAGCTTCCCCAGAAGCAGGGTCTTCACATCTCATTAATTCTTCGAGGAAGAAACCATTCTGAGGAAAACTCCTGAGGAAAACTCCACTACCCTGATAACCCTCTGTCTCATGGCTTTTCTTCCATGCTGGTTCCTAACAGCTCCGGGTCAAGCAGTGATGAACAAACTCAGAAGGATGGGGTTTTCATAGACAAGGCCTGTACTAGGGACTGAGGACTGGATGCTGCATCTGAAGTTAAGGTAAGGAAACCTGCCTGTCCCAAGTGCTAAGTATCAGTAAATGACAGAGCTGTTTAGGTGGCCTTGCATTTAATAGGCTTTCCAGACCCACTGTCCTGACCTTTACGGACTTGTAAGTAAGAAACACAGGAGAGATGAGTCAATGCACTTGGCAAATCAGCCCATTAGCCGTGAAAAGAATTTGCTGTTCCCCTCAGGAACAAGTGAGACAGACACAGAAAGTTGTTCAATACTTAACATGCCAGAGACTGTGAGCAAGTCAAGTAATAGGGCATACTTCACCATCCCTTGGAAGCACAAGGGCCTTACACAGCAGGTTGGATGGGTAGATAGCCTCTCCTCCCAGAGAGGGGTAGGAGATGTCCTCTCAAATGCCAGACTGAACTACACCAAGGATTACATGCCCTTAGCAGACTATGGGCGGACAAGGTTCTTTGTCTACTATGTAATTTGACCAACGCAGCTAAAACCTATACCCCTTAGCAGACTATGAGTGGCTTCTGTGAGGAACAGGAGTGAACAGAGCATGATAGAAGTCCTTGCAGCAGGTTATCAAGTCATCTAGATGGGTCAGCTCCTCCACTGCCGGCTGGACATGGATGGAGTTCGTCATGTATACCTCATCACAGGCATGGATAAACATGAGGTAAAACAAACCAAAGGACAGTTCCTGTGCCAAGTATATCATTAAGGCTAGGGACAGACATTATACATAAACTGGTTTAAGTGATCACAAACTGTTTAAACCTGTAACAGAACAGAAGCTCGTGCACATAAACCAGTTTGAAAATGTCTGAAACTGGTGTGAAAAAAACCTGGTTGAATGTAGTATCAGACTTAACTGATTTGGCTCAGACCAGTAATGCAGATGCCTTGCTGGTTTAAATTAAATCAGACTCTCCAAGCGCCCCGGCATGCTTTCTGGCTGGGTGGGGCTCTCGGCTCCACACAGGGCTGGCCCCTCTCCTCTGCTCCAGCAGTCTCTGCAGGCATCTCCGTGGCTTCTGATCCCCCACTTCCCTCCCCACTCTCTGCTAAGCAGGCATTCCCCCATCCCTCACAGACACCTCTCTGCATTACCTAGCAGACCACATGCTGGCCACCTCTGAGCTGTGGCAGATGGGACAAAGGCAGAATCAACAGGTAGCTGGTAATGTCCCTCTGTTTTCTTAATGGGGTGATAAAAACTGAGTTAGGGGTGATAAACATTCCCTGCTGGGCTGCTCAGAAGGATGGACCCCCCACTAATCATAGTGTCCTGCTTGGCCTGGCCACACCCCCCTCAGCTCAGCACTATAGAAGGGAAGGGAGGGCTGCTCTAGTGCCCCACAGCTTCTAGCCTGAGCCACTGCAGGCATGTGCCTGCATTTCTTGGATGTCTGTCTGGTTACAAACTGGTTTAGCCTAGCCAGGTTAGACTATCCTGCAAAGATCGAATCAGTTCAGGCTCAGGCTTTTTGAATGTCTGTCCCTAACCTAAGTCTAAGGGGCAAACTGGGACCATACAGCCGGCATGGAGACAGTGGTTTCTTAAAGATGTAAAGGCAAAAAAAAATTGGTCCAGTTGAGGCAATGATAAAACTGAGAAAGAAGGTGGATGAAGCCAAGTAAGAAGAAAAAAGAGCGTCTGTTTCTATATCAGTATTCATCGGTTGCCACATCCACAGCAAATATGATGCATGGGTGTTTGGAATACCACTTAATTTCTATATGTAGGCCAAATGCCTATCCATGTCCTGAGGTCCCCGATGTATTCTCAAAACATGAACAAATACAGAGATTTCTTTGCAGGGCAGGGGCCCACTGTTTCTCCAGAAGGGATGCAGATTGATCCGAGGTAACCTGGTTTCCTATATGCAAACTGATGCCCAAAGAATTTGCTCTGCCTTTATAGATTGTGTGGTTTCTGTGGGAAATTAGAGATGACGTCACCTTGAGCCATCCCATATTCTGGCAGGGACCTTGGCTTAGACACTCACTTACTGGCATCCCTGAGCTATGTAATCATGAATGGAAGTGTCCTATTTTTAACTGTATCCTCTGGATCCCTGAACTGTGTGGCTTCTTAGCTGAATCCCTTGAGGTTTCTTTCCTCATATTTGGCTTTTGGCCAGAATGGGTAGCGTTTGGCCTCTGTGTGAGCGCCACAGAGCTGCTGCAGACTTGCAGTTTAACAAATAAAGCACTGGAACAGGTTACCCAAAGAGGTTGTGGAATCTCCATCTTCGAAGGTTTTTAAGACTTGCCTAGCTATAGCTTTGGCTGGGATGATATTATTGGGGGTTGTCCTACTTTGAGCAGGGGGTTGGACTAGATGACCTCCTGAGGTCCCTTCCAACCCTAAATTTCTACAATTCTGAGTTTAACAATAACATATTCACATGGCTGCTCTTTATTAGGGGGCATCATGCTCCAATGATTAAGGAAAGGGAATAGCAGATAAGACTCCTACTGTGGCCTTCCTTGGCGTTAGTTATGCAGCAGTGATAAATTCTCACAAGGACAGTGAGTTGCTTTCTCCCAAAATGAGACAAGGAACTTTCTCAGAATAAGAAAAAACAGTATTTTCCCTTCAGGTATTAAGCCCCTGCTTTGCCATAAAGTTTCTGCCTAGAAAAATCACCAGCTCTGCTTCTGCCTGGGTCCCTAATACAGATTTAAAGAAATAGTCCCTGTATCCTTCATCTTCGTACGTCTTCTAAAGCTTCAAGCATAGCCACACTATGCTATAGTCTTAATATTGATTCCAACCAATTTCCTAGGATTCAACATTCACAATGGTGCCTATGTTTCTAAATTTGAAAAACCAAGCTGCATATGACTTCACAGCACTGCATTTTTCAGCTATCCTGTCATTTGCATGGAGCTGTATTTCAATATGACAACACAGTAAGCCCTTGCTCCAACACCTTCCCCCTGTGGATCTCAAACTTAATCAGACAACATTACTGTCACCTTGGCTTCTGAAACCTATCTCCTGTTACAATCCTTGCATTGCTGCCATCTTTTGAGTGGCAGCAGATATCCAGAGCTTTCACCTCAGCTTCACAGGAAGGAAGAAAGCACAGATAACACAGATACATGTACCTTGTACATCAGTCCTGAAAAAGAGATGCTCAAAAATCATGCCAACAGTCCCTTCTTCTAAGACTCCGTTCCCATGGATCAAACTGCCTCAAGGACTGCCCTTGATTAGTGACAAAGGCAGGTAGCAAATCTCCCAATACCTGGATAACTCTCAGTCCAGAAACTACCTTTGTAGTGAACTTTGCATCACCCCCAAACTAAATATCAAGTCTTATATACAACATACAAGTCTTCACATGTCCTAACATTTTTTCACATACCATATACAATACAGAACTTAGAAGGCTATGTCTACAGCACAACCTGCCCTGGCATTAATTGGTTTATTTAGCAGGCAGAGAAACTGAGGTATGGAGCAGTCTGAGTGAGTTGGATAAAATTATACAGAAAGTCCCTCAGAAAGCCAGGAATGGAATCCAGGTTTACTCCCTCTTCATCTTGGCACCTTAACCTCAGGACGTGTCTCCTTCCCTTAAGTTGTGGGCATGATATTTGAAGACATCAAACAAAGAGATCTCAGCCATGCTCTGGAAGATGGGGCAGGCAGTTCTCATTCCCAGCAAATTCAGATTGTGCCTCTCAAATCATTATGGTAACAGATGGATAGAGTGCTATTCTCTGATGTCACCATTAAACCCTTCAGTAGCATCTTAACTTTGTAATGCACAGCCATTTATCTTTCACTCTCTAACTAAAATCCAAAGTAGTTGAACGTAAAACTAAAGGCACAAAGCTCTTAGAATTCCTTGGCATTATTTCCACATGATTTTCATTGACTTTGTTTGTATGTTCATTCAGGCAGTCACATCCTCAACAACCCAGAGTCCCCAGGCCCTATGAAGACAAAGCAACCCTTATTACTGAACAAACCAAGTCACTCCCTCTGGTATCCTTCATCTTTCCCCTGGGTAAAAAAAATCTCACAGGTACTCACATATCTACCCAGCTGTTTCCAACCACAACAAAAAGCCACAAAGCTTCATATTATCAGTTTCTGATCTGATGCAGTGAAAGCAGCTGGACACAATCAACAGCAGTTCCCAGATGTAACTGTTGTTAAGGAGTCAAATGTTTTTGGTGGGGCAGATGGGAAGCTTCATCTCACCTCTATATAAAGCCCTGTTAAAACCCCAATCCTCAGCAGTTGTGATGCCTACAAAGTTGCATTTTTTCTAGTTTGTATTTTCTGACTAATTCCAATGTTTCTGACAAGGCTTTGGTTTATACTAACCATTGCCAGGGTCTAACAGGGCAAGGTGGGTTTGTCTAGGAGGTGACAGGAGGGACTTAAGAACATACAAAGAAATTTGTCAGAGTAGGTGTTTACTCCCACTAATCCTATTTCTCTTTCTCCCCAAGAAGGACATGGAGATCACAATGGAGACCTTACAGTAGTTTTAAATGTAGATGGTGACCCAAAGCCCATTGGAGTCAAGGGGCATCTATCTATCCACAGACCTCAAAGAACTTTGAATCAGGTGAAGGTTACTCATCTGTCAAAGGCTGATATGATGTTAGGCACACACCATCTGAGACACTCTGCACTGTCTGCCTGACTAAACATTAAGTGAACTGGGTATGTGACTTAGATGCTGGTCCCTGTTGGCACCTATAGGCACGTACTGCAGATGCCTGACCCCTGATATGTCACAAAGCAGGCAGAGCCCAGCCTCCAAGCTCCAGTGCAGCCCTCAGGAGCAAGGCACCTCCTACAATGAGTTTCCTGTTAGTCCTGCAGTTGCTTGCGGAAACTCAACCCAAAAATGGCCCCAGGTGCTTTGATAATGAATGTACAATGCTATGCAGGCTATAGCAGACTTTAATCTTACTCACTTTAATCAGTCTGCTAGGCCCCACCCAAGGTCAGGGTGTTTCTGGGTAAAGATCTCTCCATCCTACCCTTTTTTCCTTTTTCTGTTGGGTTTTTTTTTTTTTTTTTTGAGAAGGAGACAAGCCTTCTGATCCTTCTTGGTGGGCTGTGATCAGCTAATATTTCCTGGCAGCTGTTCTAGCCCCTCGAGAATCAGAACTTGTTGATCTATATTAATGCTACTTACTTGGATCCCTTTCTCGGTCAAATATGACAGATAATGGTATCTTCTGCTTCCCAAATCGGGAGACGTGGGGGTCTACAAAGTAACAGGGACCAGGGCTGACCACGTCAGTCAAGGCTATAAGAGAAAGGAGAAGAATCAAGTTCAGGATATGATGTGGAATGTCAGTTCCCGCCTACCCACAAGCTATGGCTCAGGTGACTGACCCTCAGCTCACCCTCTGTCACTGGTTCATCTCCTTTTGCCCCTTAACTGTCCCTGAAAGCTGTGGCCCTTATCACTAGAATGCAGTAACAGAGGGGCTGGGCATGATGACCACGTATCTTCCTACTGAAGTCTCTTGCCCTTGCAGACAGCAGAACAAAGTGCCCACAGAGAATGTGCCCATGGGTTGACAGCACATATGAACACTTCACTGCCTGACACCATTAGGGTAGGGAAGCACCGCTTTCATAGAAAAATATATTTATCTTGTAAACTTATGCAGCTTGGGTGCTCAGTCCATAGACATTCAGGCATAAACTGAGCTATTACATGCCAACTGGGTGGTCAGTCCATAGGTTTCTGGGGTTTAGTCAGGTTAAAATTCTTTCCCTGTGTAGTCTGAAGGAAAGGTAACCTAACTCATCTTGGATTGTTGTAGGATAGGGCACTGTGGGCCAAATTCTCAGTTGGTGTAAATCAGAAAAGCCCCACCAATGCAGTGAAGCCCCACCAGTGCAGTGAAGCTACCCTAATCCACATCGGGGGGATCTGGCTCAGTCTCTCTAAATGTCTTCCCTTTCTCTTTATTCTCACTTTTTCCTGTGTGTTTTATATGCATTGTGTAGGCTGGTTCTGCAAACATGGTGAAGTCATGATTCATGAAGCCAGTGCAAGGCTTCCTGGCATATTTTGCAGGCCCTGGACCTGGAACACAAAGAGAAACTTTCATTTAGAGCGTTAACATACAGAGACACAAGAGCCAAGGAACACATAAAAAAAGTTCAAACCAGAAAAGGGTCATGCCCTAAGATCTTTGAGAAATGCCTTCATGCTGCCACTTATGTATCATTTTGAATCAAGAAGTAACCTTGAAGAGAATGTGACATAACAAGGTGGTCTCTAGCTCCTACCCCAAACCCTAATCTGAAGAACTGTGTGAAGTTGTCAACCTCAGATGAAGATGCTTTTGGCTTCTCACCTGCCTGGTACCCTAGGCCTCATGATAGGGTCATACCTACTTATCATTATCACTAAGGCTATACCTATCTCTTACCCTCCCATTCTCTGGAAAACTATGGTAATAACTTTATCCCAGTGAAGAATCCAGCCACCTGCCCCACATCATTTCAGGGTATCCAGATGACTGTAGAGGCTGCTGTCTTCTCATAAAACAATCTCTACTCTTGATATTCTGTCAGTCTAGACAGGGAAGTGATCCTTAAACTTGGGGAAACAGTGACCTAAGAAAGTGGTTGGCAGTCCCTTTTCTTCTTACCCTCCAAAACTGTGGGGGAAGCTGTTTGAAGTGCCACATCCCACCAAAGACAGGCACAACCTTCAGATTGCTGGTTCCTTCTAAACTCTCTCCCCTCCATGGTCTGCACAACCCCATCTAACTGCATATATTCTCTTCCTCCATAAGACCTTCTCCCCTCAGGTTTGTCTATCTTTCTGTCTTTCTAGTTACAAAAAAAACTCTATAAGAATGTTAACTTCCCTCTGAGGTCTATGGTTGAAAATGCTAAGCATCAATCACTATTATCAATAACTGCTATCACCACCTCCACCCTCTGTCTGTCTGTCCATCTTCCCCTTATCTATCCTTTTGCCAATCTAACTATCATTTTGGGACACTGAAGAATTTCTACTCACTCTGGTTACCCTTCCGTCCTTCTCTCTACCCAAAACCATGGTACCCAGGCAATTCTGTAAATCTAAGACTTCTCGGAAACATTGGAATTAGCCAGAAAATACAAAGTAGCAAAAAGGAGAGCTGAAGGAAAGCAGCGATGGGCAGGACTGCTTCACCCTTAACTTGTGGTTTTGAGTAGGATCATCTCTGTACGAACTTCACTCACCCTTGATTTTTGAACTGATTGGTGGGAACCGCTTGACTCCTGATGCTTCTGTGGCTGAGGGTCTACATCCACCGTTTCCAAAAGTGATGGTTTTGCTTTTGGCCCTGGAAATCTCCATCAGGGGATGCTGCGGGGAGTCTTTCTAGCTTCCCTTGACAGCTGGTCCCCTTCAAATATATACCAATAACTAACTAATTAAAGAAAGAAAACAAGCACAAGCTTCTTGCCAGTGGGGTTGTGGCAACAATGAACCTAAGGGGCAGAGTGACAAAGTCAAGACATGAACAATAGACTTGGCATAGTCAATGACTTCATGGCCCATTATAATCTACCTCATAATAGTTAACCTCTGCACTTTACTGGTAATAACAGCCAACCTGACCAATCTTCTTTCTCCCATATCAGGTTGTTTACTGCATTTCTCCTGCCTATTGGTTGCCTAATACTTTCTCTTATATCCTATTTTGGTTTACTTATGGAGTTTTACACAAGCTTTTGTTCCATCTGCTGCTTATCTCTGCTGTGTCTAATTCTTCCCCAGGGGCCTAAAGAAAGGTAGTGTGATACCCAAATACCTTTCTGAAAAGGTACTGTGATACCCAAAATTGCCTATGTCTATCCCAACCATGCAGTTGGTCCAATAAAGATTTCACCCACAAGAACTCTTGCCTCTCACATATTCCCTGTACCGTAATGACAACAACATCACCTCAACACTTCCAAAATCAAAACAGCCGTTCAGGACAGGTACATGAGAGGTTAGAAGGGCTTGATGTTACCGGTTGATTCTGACTGATGACTTGTGTTGCTGTGGCTTCAATTTAGCCAAGGATTAACCGCCTAAAATTAAATTTAAAACAACCACCCAGATCCTCCCTGAACTTGTCTCAGAGTCCCCTTTTTTGCACTCGCTCTTTTGAACGTTAACAGCGGCTCCCGCTCCGATTGGTCCTCTGCCTGCCAAGGCAGTGATGTAAGTGTAGAGTCTGGAACGCTGGTTTATTTCCCCATCGCCATGGTGCTAATCGCATGTTGTGGAACAACTGTCTCCGGTGCTGAGGAGGCCAGATGACCCCTCTCCTCCCCACCAGGTGGGCATTAACTCTGTATAATGCTCACCAAGGAGAAGAAAGCCTCAGGCAATTACTGAGACGTATATTACACAGATTAGGCAGGCTCTAAAGGGCGATCATGTTACCAGCAGCCGCTGCTGTTGTAAAAGAAAGATTTAGAGAAAGAGCTTTTATGAGCTTGGCAGCCCATGGTGGTATTACAGAAAAATGCGTACTCTTAAAAAAACCTATTAACATTCATCTGAAGGGAGGTGGCTACTGAAGGGAGCTTTCAAAATAATTTGTATCAATCCAAAGCGTCCAGTACATGGCGAAGTAAAGAGAGCGGAGTCTAAATATGGCTCGGCCCCTGCTCTGCTCTGTGGGAATTCATTTCCTCACTCTGACAGCATAGACATATGAACAACTTAGCATGGGGTATAGTGGAGCGGGGCTTTACTGCACATTAGTTATTCTGCAGTAGCTGCCTATGAGTCTACTCTCAGCGCACAATAAACAGATAAGCCATTGCAATTTACTGCAATTTTATCAAGGGCTAAAACTGTGGGTTTCTTCTACATACAATACAGTAAGAGCACACACAAGCAGTTACCATGAAACAACTGTTATGTGGTAAAGCCTCACTTTCTTTTGTCCCGGGATAAATTGTCATATCCTAGACTGCTTCCTTTTCCCACACTGTTTGTGCTGTCTGTTTAAACTTGAAAGATCTTCAGGGCAATAATGGTCTCTCACTATTTCTACAAGCAGCACCCAGCATAATAAAGCTTCAATCCTGGCAGAGACCTCCTGGCAGGCCTATAATGCAGAATGTTACAATACCACAGCCTATTGATTTGATCAGGACAGGGAGTAGCCAAGCTTGGATTCTGTTCCTGTCTCTGCTACTGGGAATGTAGGACCTTACTATGCCTGTCTCAGTTTACCCATATATAAAATGGGTATAATAATACTGCACTTCCCTAGCTTAATTGGGTGCTCTGAAAGTTTCAAGAGAAACTATGACATAGGCTAATGACAGAGATTATATCATGTGCATAAACAACACTACACAGTCCCATACTCCCTTCAGGAGTGAAAAACATCAAAAGAAGTAAACAGAGGAATGTTGAATGCACCCCTGAGGCACTCGTCCACTTGAGAAGCTCAGCTTGGTGTCCAAGGGCTGGGTAAGCCTTTATAAAAAGAACCACTTGTGGGCTACACCATTGCTTGCATGTGGTCATACTTGGCACCCTGATGGCCAAATCATCTGTGAGGAAGATCCAGGCAATTTCGAAACATCTCATGCAAAGGAAGAATGTCAGTTCCCATAAATCTGCAGAGCAGCCACCAGGCAGGAGGGTTCATTGCAGAGAGCGACACGGCCACACCCATAAAGGGATACTGGCACTGCTTCTAGGCCCAAATTAGTAGGTTTCAGTTGAGCAGAAAACTTTGCTTCTTAGTGGCATCCATCCACTGCAGTTTACTCTCCTCTGTATCAATCCAGATGTGGACTAGGAAAGAAAAATAAACCTACAGCCATCAGAGCCTACCAAGAGCAACAAAGCTGCTCTCCAGACCTTGGGCTCCTCCTGAGTTTATATTTCAGCAAGCTGCAACACTCTGTGCACCACACAGTGCTCAAATAAATACAAGGAAGGATTCAAATGAGGTGGGGAGATGATGTTAGAGTGGAAGAAAGGCTTTGGGCGGTTGATGTGTTGCTGCAGAAGCAGCATCTCTCTTTGTATACAAGAGCCCATCTGGAGGGATTTTCCATCCTTAACTTTAATTCTTTTATTTCCTTTATTTATTGTGCTAAAATGATTGATCACAGTGGAATAGAAAAAGCATTATGGTAGGGAAGGAGAAACAGCTGCAACTCCACTAATTCAGACATCTGGGCTAGGTGCAGACAGTCAAAAAGCCCGTATCTGAATCGATTCAGTCTTTGCAGGTTACTCTTAAGCTCCACAGATTACACTGAAACATAAGTGAACAGACATTTACTTTTGATACAGGAAATGTAGCCACATACCTGCAGTGGCTCAGGCCAGAATCCTAGAGGTGCTGGAACTGGGCTCTCTGGCTGTGCATTCACTTCCTCTTCCTGCTGCCCTGAAGGTCTCTGGAATTTGCAGTCCAGAATTACATCAGCAGGATTCTGCAAGTTTGCTAATCACTTCCTCCATGTGCTTTCAGGTGCCTCTGAGATTTGTAGTCCACTGTTGTAGCCAGCAGTGAGTTTGAACAGGGGAAGGGGTGTTTAACCCCCCTCCCTGGCCCTGGAACACAGCTGGGGTTTGCCTGGAGGGTGCAGTCCCCTCCATGCAGGCTGGGCTGCATCCCCAGGCAGGCTCCACCCCACTTGTCAGTCAGCTCCCTCTGCTCCAGCTAGGGAGCAGAGGAGTGCGGCCAGCCCTGCTCTCTGAAGCAGACAGCACACCACAGCCCAGCCCAGGGCTGGAAAGCATGCTGGGATGTTGGGGGACTGTGATTTAACTTGAACCAGGAGGGCTCTGAGACAGAAGTTTCACTTATACTTAGGCTATAAGTTTTTTGAGGCAGGGGCTTCTTTTTGCTATATGTTTGTGCAACACCTGACATCTGGGAATCCAGATTGCAGCCTCTGTATATCACTGCAGTGATAAATAGTAAAGATGAAGGTGATCTGAGATCTACAGTGCTACTGAAAGAAGTCTCCCCACAGATATTCCAGACAAGCCAAAGTTTGGGGTAAAGAGGAGAGACTTGGGTCAGGGTGTAGCAGTAATATGAAATTCTTGGTATATGCCTAAATCCTCTGTCATTCATACTGCTTCACTGGCAAACCATAGATAGAGATCCATACATAGCAAGGTTGCTAATCAACACGCAAGTGCATAGACTCCAGCACAGAGGAAAAAGGGAATGAAGAGGTTGAGACCTCAGCAATCCACCTGTCATATGAAAACCCAATGGTCCTCATATAACACACTGCACACAGAAGCAGCAGGACTCTGCAGTCCAGCCACTGGCTGATTCCCTGCTACTCCGAACAAAGAGTAAAGCACTGTTACGGTAGCAGCCTGCACAGATGGAAATGTCTGGGCAAGGGAATGAGCAAATGGAACCTTAGCTCTTGATCATTAGCAAGCAGTCTGAGGCTCAGGGTGAGGTGGGTTCCCAGGAGCTTACCCACGCTTTGTTTAACCAGCCAAGTTATCTTGCAGCACACGCTCTGCGTAAATCACAGCACTGACCCAATATGCTAGCATCTAATGTTTATATCACTGACTTCTCTTGCCATGAACCAATCCAAATGAATCCCAGGAAGCCCTGCGTGGAGCTTGTTTGGCCAGGTTTCTACTGTCTGTGCACACATACACACTAATCAGCCAAACGAATAAACACATGCATGCAAAACAGAAAGGCCAGTCAATCCTCCCTCGAGCCACAGGAAAATAATGTCGCTTTGGGAATTATTTTAGCAGACGTGTGAAACTAACTGATACTCAAAACTGGACAGTGGCAATATAAGCTCCTTTATGAATGAATGGCATGTTTTGGATATATCTACTCTGTTCTAAACTGAAACACGGCCCTAACCATGAAGCTTTTGATAAGCTACTTCATTATGAAACAGCTAAAGTTATTCACTGCCTTCTTTCCAGATACTGGTACTTACTTATGGCCTGGAAGACAGATGGGCCCAATCTGCAAAGGTCTGATCCAGATGTGGAACTAGATGTGGACAACATCCATATTCTGTTGCATGGGTTTGGTTTAATCTGAACAAAGCACTGACAGCTCTTGGAGCTGTCTGCCTCTCAGTAGTGAGGAGACAAGCCAAGGGCTCTGCATCCTTTTGGATGATAATGCTGACATCAGTGGGCAACCAGAGTACAAATCAATGGCAGAGTAATGACAGAGTAAAGGACAGAGTAAAGGACTCCTATTCCAATGGGCAGAGGAGAGAGATCTATAATGGCATGGAGCCAGGATCATCTAATCAATGATTTTTCCCTCTAGCTATCACAATCTAGTACCTACAGTGGGTTCCCCTATTTCACAAATCAATCTGGGTTTTCCCGCTTCATCCAGGCCCTTTTGTACAGCAAGAGCAGCCTCCCTTTAGCTATTTATTACAGCCTGTCAAATGATAGCACACCACCTGACAAGGCTTGTGTTTGCAGAAACAAACAGTGGCCTTTTCTCTTCGTGGAGACTGTGTCTGGAATGATTCACTGAACGTGCCAGCTTTCTCACTGAAGTGGCTGTGTGTTTGGGCAGTGTGTTTCTTTTAAATGGGAGATTATTCATGAAAGTCCAAATTACAACCAGGCATAACGTGGCACAGGTGGGCATCAGGCAAATTAGGTACCTGCAGCATTGCCCAGTTGTGCCTGCCCTGCCTGTTAGTCACCCTGCGTTCTTCATACGCACCTCTACCAGTCACTGTCATTCCCAATCTGCAGCTAATTCAGCCCCAACTAATCCTGCCCCAGCCTCCCAGCATGCATCGCTACAGGGTTCTTTCCAATGACATGCTTGTCCTTGTGAGATCTTCAGCTCTAACAGTGCTAGGCTGCATGCCCAGATAAGGGGTGGGGAGAGAGTAGGGAGGCTGTTAAATTAGCAAGAAGC
Source organism: Crocodylus porosus (assembly GCF_001723895.1). Classification (NCBI taxonomy): domain Eukaryota; kingdom Metazoa; phylum Chordata; order Crocodylia; family Crocodylidae; genus Crocodylus; species Crocodylus porosus. Next base: position 4,922,595 of record NW_017728911.1, on the reverse strand, counting down.
AGCAGATGTGTCTGGTCCCTGCTTCAGAGACATTGCACTATTCATAGACCTCTGGATACTTTCAGATTCCTTCAGTGCAAAGTTCTGTTCTTTCCTTCCAAGGACTGTGGCCCAAAGCCTGAGACACCTGCGGAAACATTTCCTTAGCCTATAGATATAATTTAAAGATGCCTCTGGGGCTGGATGCAAATGTTGTATGTGAGCAAAGTCCAGGTCACCAACTGCAATAACAGCTGGAAGGAGCTCTTCTCGTAAGGCGCTGCTCTACCCCTACAACTTTCTAAAGCAACAGGAGTTATTGAGAGACTTCGCTGTAATCTCCTTGGTGGGCTCCTCAAATGAAAGGGATATTCCTTTGAAACAATATAAAGTCCCGTAAAAAAAAGTCTGCGACTCTTTTATTCATTACATTTGCAGGGATAAAAACAAGAATGCAGCAGTGATAAATCCCCTGGCCTTCCTGTCTTAAATCATGAGAACATTCTTAGCGTGTCTTACCCACTGCATATTGCCCAGGGCTTTTTCTTTTTTGAAAGTCACTTGAGCCCTGTGTGTATCAGGTTGGAAAACTGAACTCAAAGAAAGGGCCCTCCCTTAGAAGCAGATAGTACAACTCTGTTCCTGAGCCGAAATTTCCTGGGGAAATGGCCTGAGGATGGGAACAACACTAGTAAGAATGTGAGTGGGCCTGGATGGCAGGGCAGGCACCAGCTCTTGCTCAGTCTGTAGATCTATATGTAAGGCAAGGATTATCTTTTTTTCTGTGATCACTCATTCTGAGACCTGAGACAGGACAATGCTTGTCTATGTGCCTCCTGACTATACAGTTGGTCCAATAAAGGATAGCACCCACAAAACTCCTTGCTCCTCACATTTTTCCGGGACTGTGAGGGCTATAACCTCAATCCAAGGCTGTATTGCAGTGATCTTCAGAAGACGCAAGTTGTTACATCCCTATCTCTAGGGCAACAGCTGTGTACCTCAAGTTGTAGGAGCCTGGTTTGATTCCCCATGCATCAGTGAAAATGCATGGAGCGCTGTCGAGTTCCTTACAAAGTCAGAGGCACCATTGTCCATGTCTTGCTCCAGGCATAGCAACTTCATGGATTTCAAAGCCATCACAGCTGATCCATGGCAGTGTTAATGGAAATCACAGTCTAGCCCTCCATGAGCAGACTGTTATGGCATATCAGCAGGCTGCATCTCCAAGAGCCCCTTCAGAAGGGCTGAGCTGGGCTATTTACAGGAGAGGAGGTGCCACTTGGCATCTGATGCCTCTCACTCCTTGCTGTGGGTCTGCAGGAGGGCAGGCCGACTGTGGAACTCCACCAGCCTCTCAAGAGTGCAGCAGGCAGTACGCTCTGCACCCGCCCAGCTCCACTCACCAGCTCCTACAGCCCTCCTCACTCCATGTCCACTCCAAATAAACCAGCCTTCCATGGGGCCTGCCCTCCCCAGGCAGATTGCAGCTGGCCCTTTTGCTAGGTGAGGTGAAAGGTCCACACTCTCCTGGCACTTGGACGAGCCCAGATCCTACCTGAAAGGTGTGTTAATGATGCGGATGACATCCTAGTCACATGCATACTAACTAGCACAGTCCAGTGGCTAAGGCACCTTGAGCGTCTGCAACACTGTTTGGGTCTGTCATTATGACCATCACTCAGCCCAAACATGCAGTGCAGAAGATCATGCATGGATACATTGCGCAGTGCTGTGCACACCCAGATGTGCACTTATGGCCTTGCACATGAACCCCTGCAAATCTTTTCCATGCTACACAGCGGTTAGACTGGCCAAGCTCACTCCTTGCTGAGAAGGATCTCAGCTGAGACTTAGAACTCAGTTCTTACTGCAGACTCTAGCCAGCCCCCACAGCTGAACCAACTCTGAAAGCGTTCATTTTACAAATTGCTTCATCCCTGGATACCTCTTGCCTTGGAAACCTTGCTCCGTATAAAATGAATTGCATTAGCTTCTGAGCTGTGTGATAGTTAAAAATAAACAGTGTTTGAAAACCTTTCTGCACTCTGCTGGGACTATATGTCAGACCTCACAGTAACTCTGTTTATGGTGGCAAAATTTCTGAACCCTCCCCCACAAGCGTGAGAGATCTTATAAACAGAAGCATCCCCTTTGCCGCACTGGGCAGGAATGCAGATACTCTGTTTTAATAACCTATTAGAAACCCGGTTGCGTGTAGGTGTGTTTGATGCAAGAGTGTGTGTAGCAGCAGAAGCCTATGTATGTGGAAGTGTGCAAGACCAGTGTTGATCTCTGAGGTTGTGGTGGGTTTGTGAGGGAGGGAAATACTGATTTAAAGAAGCATTTTGGGGGTATGCTCTTGTGTGAGTGTGCGTTGGTGTGTAAGGGGAGTATCAGGGTGTGATTGTCCAGGTGCATGGGCTGAGTGAAATCAGTGGCTGCAGTGGGGAGTGCATGTATGTGTACACATGAGAATGAGGAACATGTATGTACATGCATGATAGTGGGCAGTATGTGTGTATGTGCACATATGTGTAATAGAGCAAGTTAGCTCTGTGTGTGTGTGTGTGTGTGTGTGTGTGTGTGTGTGTAAAGGTGAGACAGGAAGGGAAGTGAATGGCTAGGAGTATGGAGTATGGAGCTACATCATCTGGCTCTGAGAAGATGCACAAGATGATAGGAGCAATGCAAGGAGCCTTTTCCCCACACTACGTCCCAGCCCAGGAGCCAGATCCAAAATTCATTTTTCCTGAATGCAAAGAGTAGGGGTTACCAGCAATGCTGGAAAGACCAAGAATGAAGGGATATCAAGAGAAATCAGCTGCATTGCTCCCCTGGGATGCCCAGCTCCAAAGCATGGGTCTCTGCTGCTTCAGCTGACAGAGTCCTAGTAGGCAATTATCCTGTGTGGACTAGGGGAGGACAGGGCATGTTCGCCAGTGTGTTAGATATGAATAAAATTGAGGGAGCTGAGATCAAAAGCACATTTAAAATAACCCAGCTCCTGAATCATGATTTTAAAAATCAGTCTTTAGCAAAGAAGAGAAAAAGAAAAAGCTAAAAACAAATAGGAAAAGAAGCCATGCAGATATCGTCAATAGAATTGTAGATAAAAAGTAGGAAGGGGAATACTTGCTAAAATTCAATCTATACAAATCAGCAAGTCTAAATAATATGTAACCTAGAGACTCAATAGAATTAGCTAATGAACTTACTGAACCACTGGGAATTACTTATAAAAAGTCATGGAGAATGAGGCATATTCCAGTTTTAGTTAATGTCTTTATTAATGATCTGAAAGCAAGAGTAAACAACACATTAATTAAATTTGCAGATGATACTAAGCTGGAAGGTGTTGCAAACATTAGCAAAGACAGAGAAATTGCACTTAGGGACCTGAAGAGGTTAGAAATATAGACAAGAAAAAACGCAAATGAAATTCAGCCCTGAAAAATGTCAGTGGGAAAACCATTTGAAATATAGATATTCAATAGAAAGCAGACATAGGCTTTAAAAATGCTCAGAGTGATAGCGGGAAGTAAGCTGGACATGAGCTACCTGTGAGATATGGCTGCAAAAAATACCAATGCAATTTCTGGCTGTATAGACAGAGACATCACATCACAGACCAGCAGGTACTTTCCTTACAATATGGATGAGGCTGCACTTGGCATGGACACCTAGACTACTACAATTCCTACTTCTAGGAGGACTCCTCATATCTCATATCTTCACCCTCCAAATAATGCGTAATCCTACTGCCAAGTTTATCTTCCTCTCCCACAGCCCATGCCTTCCCACTACTCTAGCTCCTAAGCAGATCCCAGAAGTTGTTCAAGGTTCTGCACATCTCTTCCTCCTTAGGCTCATAAAAAAGTAGAGTGGGATGGGAGCTCCAGAGACCATCTGGCCCAATCCCCTGCAGTGAAGCAGGACCTCACAACCCTCATCTTGTTCTACACTTCGCTTGTTCTTTGTACTGCAGCCACGCTCCGCAAGGGAAGTTTAGACTTAGCATCTGGAAATATTCCCTTGGTTTGTGCCTCAGAGAAGTGGTGAAAGCCTCATCACTTGACCCACTTGAAACAAAAGCTTAGTGAAGGCAGAAGGTCACCATGGGAATGTCTAACTGTCTATATAGCCTCTTCTGGTGAGAAATAAGCTTCACCCATCCACTTTCACTTCCCAGGTGTCCCAAGCTAAGAAAACCTAGTAGTGTCCCTAGTCATGCTCCAAAAGTGATCTCACAATCTTTTTCTGTAAGTGGCACACACGGAGCTGGAGCAAATGGGTGGGACTTGTTCCTCAGCAATTGCCTCTGGAGCACAGAGGAAAAACATAGCTAAACATACCCAGAGTCTGCCTGGTCCAAACTTCCCCATAAACTGGGAGTGTTTGGGGCCATCTCTGTTTAAATCTGGACTGTGTAAATCTCTGGAGTGTAATAATAATATAGCAAGCATGGAGCTTATTAGGGACCACACTGTTTATGTATGGATGCGTATGGCTGGAATCATAACATAGACCTAATTTTTTCAAACACACCAAGTAGTAGGTGCCATCGGGTATTCTCTAAGTCTAGTTAGCAATAGCTAACTGGTTAAGTTTAACCACAAATTTTAGTTAACTTGTGAGGTATCTTTTACCTTTTATTTCTAGTTTATTGTATAATATATACAGTAAATCTAGCTATCCTATTTGATATAGCATCATGAAGTATAACATTAAAGCAACTTAAACTATTCTGTAACAAATTCATTGCAGCAAGAAGTTTCATAGGTAAATAGTTCAAAATATGTCTATTTTTAAAAGGATTTTAACATATGTATAATATATACATATATATGTATATATTTATATCTCTATATAATTAATCTTTAATGAAGGCATACAGAAAAAAAATATTTTCTTTGTATTAAAGAAACTGATTGTTCAAACCATATATTAAGAAGCCAATGTGAAACATAAGTCTTTAAGATGAATCAACAAAAATGTTATGTTGCCTAAATGACCCAAAGGCCCATTTACCTGTATGACTAGAATTTGCACACAGAAAGTTTTGCATGTGAAGTGATCCTTGTGAGGGAGCCTGTGCCAAAGCCAGAAGCAGCTACCCTAGACGCACAGCCCCAAAGGACCCGGTTGAAACCCTTCATACCCAGGTGTTTCTGGAGGGGAGGAGCTGGGAACTTAAACCACAGCATAAACAGGAACCTGGAGCAGGCAAAAGGACTGGAAGAGGAGATGGGTCGAACAATGCTGGAGGAACCTGTGAGCCATGTGGAGGGCTGGCAGGAGGCTCCTGCAGAGAGGGAACTCCCCGGAGAAGCTCTAGAGCAGTGGTCTCCAAAGTGGGGTGCGCAAGATGATCCTTTGGGGTGCGGGAAGAAAATATTAGAACTTCTATTTAGATGTATATTTATATAAGTGTACATATATTGGGGGTGCATGCTCAAAAATGTTTTACTGATAGGGGTGCGTGATCAAAAAAGTTTGGAGACCACTGCTCCAGAGGAAGGTACAGTGGACTGGGACGGTCAGGAACTGCCTGCGATCTCCTCCAGCCCAGAGAAAAAGGTACTGTAAAGACTGTAATAGAGGGGCAGTATTAAAGCCTGGTACTGTAGCGACCCTAAAAGGGGTACAAGGAAAATTATAAATGATGACCTCAGTGAGATGAGGGTACTGTGATGACCCCAATAGAAGGCACAAGAGGTGTGATCCTATGGACATGTACAGGGGAAGGAGAGAGTAGTCACACTGACATTTTGTTTCTTTGTTTATTGCCAAAAGCCAGACAACAATCCTCCAGGACAGGAGGCATGGGTTCCTTTCATTTTTTTTGTTAAGGTAAAAGCCCCGGGGAGGAATGCGGCGGCTGAATACAAACCCGAGGACACCTAGACAACGGGTGGACTGGGCAAGGGTGTAGGGGTGGTGGAGCCCTCAGCATCATAGGACGGCAGATGATGACTAGATGGAACTACCCATCCAGGTACTGAACATCTTCCTATAAACACCAAAGATGTGGCAGGTGAGAGCGTGGGTGTGTGGATCTCTGTCTAAGACTCATTCCTCATTTCAGCTGGCGGGCTGAGGTCCTATGAAAACACACACCTAGATCAGCTGTCTATATGTGTGTTTAGTTCTCAGGAGGAGGAGAAAACAAAGGAAAAGGTCACAAGGATGCTTGGGAGGGCGAACTACCCAGTTGGCTACTTGACAATCCTAAAAATCTTGTCACACAAGCATAGGGAATAATTGAGGGTTGATACAGAAGGTTGCAAAGCTGTTCTGTACTTGTTTCATTAATTGCAACACAAATTAAAAGGCTTTATATTGCTGCATGATGTACTACTCCAAAAAGACATAACTTTCCAGGAATGTGAAGAACTTTTATAGAAAGACTTTATCTTAACTTCTGAAGGGATATTTTTGTAGACAGCAAAAAATGCTATTAGAAAGAACAAAGAAATGTGCAAAACTAAAAAGGACTACTTTGGGCAACTTTACACATCTTGTTGTGTGCATGGATCCATGGAAAGTAGCTTGTGAAAGTAGGTTGCTAAGCTAAGTGTGTGGCCCAACGCGTCTTCCACAGACTGGTATCTTACAAGATGCTTTGCACAAAGATACCTGAGTTTTCCAGACACAAAAGATGCCTGTTCATCAGTGTCGACCCTGCTCCAATGCACTATAATTACAGTACATCAGAGCAGACTCGATTAATTGAGTCTGCTGGAGCGTGGTAATTTACCACGCTCCAGCAGCCTCCCACATTTCCTGTATCAGCATCCCCACACTTCAAAACGGTGGCAGGTGTGCTTGAACTAAAGCTCATCAAACAAGCTTTGGTTCAAGTGCCCCCACTGCCATTTTGAAAGGCAAGGATGCTGATACACAAGAGGCTGCAGTACTTTCATTAGAGTGGTTCTTGGAGCCACTCTAATTAAAGCACCACCCCTTCTCCCACCAGAGGATGTGTAAAAGTGCCCAAAAATACAGAATTAAGCACAAAAGACATGCTTCATTTTCTTGTTGGAAGATGAGAACAGCATAGGCAGATTAATGCACGGGCCTGGGCCCCTACCAATTAGGGGTCCTGGGATCCTCATCGGCAGGGAAGCAAAAGCCGTGGCTTTAAACTTGGCACATTCTTGTCTCCCAGCAGGGAGACAAAAGTCGCCGAGTTTAAAACCACAGCTTTTGCATTTGCTTCCCTGCAGCCAGGAGCAGAGCCCCTCCCACAATGGGGCTGGGGGGGCAGGCTGGGGCCAGGGTGGCTGGGAGTGCCATGCAGTGCCGCGCTTGCAGGGGAGGGCATGCTGCACTGCGCCTCTACAGGTGGTCAATGGTGCTGCAAGGGGCCATAGCCCCCCAAATTCACCTCAGCCCCACTAGCCACCCCTCCTAGCACCACCACCTGCCCTCAGAGGTACAGTACTCCCAGCCTAAGTATGGCAGCTCAGTGAGACTGAGCTGTGGGCAGTGGGTGGAGGGCAAGGAAGGGGTGGGGAGGGGGCTGCCTCAGAGTGATCAAGAGTGGCAGAGGGGGACGTCCTGTGAGGGGAATGCATGTGGCTAGGTGTGCATGTGTCTCTGTCTTTCTCTGTCTCTGTATGTACATGTCTGTATGTGTGTGTGTGTGCACATGTATTAGTATGTGTGTGCACAAGTATGTGCATGTGTGCGCATCTGTATGTATTGTGCACACATCTGTTTGTGTGCACACACCTGTGCATCTGTGTGCATCTGCATCTGTACACACGTGTGTGTCTGTGCACGTCATGTATCTGTATGCACCTGTCTCTCTGTGTGTTTGTGCACATCTCTGTGTGTTTGTGCGCATCTGTGTGTGTGTGTGTCTGTTTGTATGCATCTGTCTACACATCTGTGCATGTGTATGATTGCATGTGTGTGTGTGTCTGTGTTCTTGGCAGGGAGAGTATGTCTGTGTCTGTGTCTACGTGTCCATGTGCAGACAGCGAGTGAGTACAGTGCACACCCATCTGCATGTGTGCATGTGTGTGTGTGTGAATGTGTCTGTGCGTGTGTGTGTGTGCACATGTCTGTGTTCATGGCTGGGAGAGTATGTTTGTGTCTGTGTGTCCATGTGCAGAAAGTGAGAGTAGAGTGTGTGCCTGTCTGTGTGCATGCCTCTGTGTGTGTGCCTGTTTGATCATAGCAGGGGAGGTGGGGTGGAGAGCAGGGAGAAGAGTCAAACATGTACCCCACCACCCCCAGCCCGGTAGGGTCCACCCAGCCTCCCCTGCCAGCACTGGAGGGGAAGGGGCCCCTCCCCCCCTGCAGCCCAGCTCCCATGGTGGGAGGGGGCCTCCAATTTTGTGTTTGCTCAGGGCCCCAGTACACCTTAATCCACCTCTGGAGAACAGTGTGCCCTTCTTGCCAACAGCATATTGGGCTGCATTAGTAGGAGCATTGCCAGAAGATCAAGGGAAGTAATTATTCCCCTCCATTCTGCAGTGGTGAGGCTACATCTGGAGTACTGTGTCCAGCACAGGTGGAGGGAGAAAAAATTATTTGTGGGGGCTGACCATGCATTCCCCCCCAGCAGGTAAGTCCGTGGGGGTAGGGGAAAGAGCTATGGGGGTTGGGATAGGGAGTGGGGCTGGGGCAGGTCCTGCACAGCCAGTGTGGGGAATGGGACAGAGCCACGAGCAGCTTGTCCAAGGAGTGCCCAGTGTAGAGATGGGGTGGCGACTGCTGCTGCTATATGCACACTGGGAGGCATGGGGGGGCATGTGCCCAGGATCTGTGCTGGGCGAGGGTGGGCTGGGGCTGGGACTGCACCAGGCTCTTCCTGGCAGGGGGGTTAGGTTACACTGCGCTCAGGGCAGAGTGAGAAGCAGCACTAGGAGAGGAAGTTGGGGGGCCTACAGTGAATTTTGGGGTGGCTGAAGCCCCCCTCATCCCCCGTTGCTCCCCTCCCAGCACCACAGCTGCCTGCCCAAGCATAGGGCAGCCCAGCCAGGAAGAGCCTGGCACTGCTGCATCCCGCAGTGGCAGCCAGCCCTGCCCTGCATGGAACTGGAGGCATATGCCCCCTGTGCCTCCTGGGGTCTGTGTAGCAGCAGAAGCCGCGTCCCCCGGATGATCCGCGGCTCAGTCCTGTGCCACGCCCCACGCTGGCTGTGCAGGACCTGCCCCAACCCCAGCCCCATTCCCGCCCTCACTGCTGCATGTGCACCCTCCCCACCCTTCCCCGCCCCTGCTGCAGCTGCTGGAAGCCCGTAGCAGGGCTGCCTTGAGGCCCTACTGCTGTCCCTCTTGGGCGAGAGGGACTGAGCCCCATTAGCTCCCCCCTTCCGCCACCTGTGGTGTCCAGTGTTGAGCCCCCACTGCGAAAAGGATGCAGACAAATTGGAGAGAGTCCAGTGGAGGGCAAAGAAAATGGTTAGGAGGCTGGGGCATGTGACTTATGAGAACAGGCTGAGGGAATTGGGCTGATTTAGCCTAGAGAAGAGAAGACTGAGAGGGGATTTAATAGCAACCTTCAACTACCTGAAGCGTGATTCCAAAGAGGAAGGAGCTGGACTGTTCTCAGTGGTGAGGGATGACAGAACAAGGAACAATGGTCTCAAGTTGCAGCAGAGGCAGTTTAGGCTGGATATTAGGAAAACTTTCTCAGTAGGCGGGTAGTAAAATACTGGAACAGTTTACCCAGAGAGATGGTAGAATTGCCATCCTTGGAGGTTTTTAACACCTGGTTTGACAGAGCCCTGACTGGAATGATTTAACTGAGGATGCTTCTGCTTTGAGTACGGGGTTGGATTAAATGACCTGAGGTCCCTTCCAGCCCTAATTTTCTATGTTTCTATGAGAAAGGACACAATTTCCTGGTTGAACATTTAATGTCTTTGATAGAACTTAGTTGCTTTATTATTGCCCCACCTCAAGCAAACAAATGCCACCCAGAAGAAAATGTATAAAACCCTTTCTGTTGTTCAGCACATTATTTCCCTGATTCTGAAACCTATGTGTGAATGGAGCTGTGAGCAGGACTTCCATGTCCTAGCCAGCAAGAGCGCCCTCTGTTTGCACAGAACTAATGTCTTGTGGCTGCTGCCAAGATCCCTACTCACTCTGTCTTTTTTGGTCCTATCTCAGGAGACCCCTACAAAATTGGGAAAGATGATAAGAAGACAGCTGTCAGAACACCATGAGTGACTCACCAGAATGAGCTCTCTATCTGCCTCCAGAAACCAGTCATTGCGATCGAAGCTGGGCTGGAGAATCCACTTTCCTGCCGGTTCTAACTGATAAGTAGCAAAATGACTTCTGTACCTGTATTTTTTAATGCAAGTGCCAGTTCAGGTTATGCTAAGCTAAATGCTTCTCAGGAAGCATGTACCTGAAGTTAAAACCTTCCAAATGACTGAAACATGTTGTGTGCTTGAATTTCACTAACAAATTTAGTCTTGGAGCTGAGAAGTTATACTAAATCAATAAGCAATTGAGAGCGTTGAGGCTGGAGACACTTATTACATGAAGCCTAGTACTATTTATAACAGGAAATTGCACTTCTTTCCAACAAAAGTCACTGTGTGAAACTGAATGTTTAAAAGGGATGAGGCTAAAAATCACATGTGGTGGTCAAAGAAGTTGACAGTATCATAGACAAAAAGAGGAAGAGACTTCAAACTGGCTTAGGAGCTGAAGATTTTAGTACAATCTGAACTGTTATGCCATAATTTCTTAGCATACTGGTGTCATGAAAAAAAAAAGCATACTGGTGAAATGAGGACTAGGGGACAATGGGCACAACAATTCAACTGTCAGATGGGTGGGAAACTGGCTGCAGGTTTGGACCCAAAGAGTACCAATAGACAGGTCTGGTTGACCTGGTGGAAGGTAGCCAGTGGGGTCCTCCAGGGGTCAGTACCTGGACCACTGCTTTTCAACATCTTCATCAATGATCTGGATGTGGGGGTGAAAAGCACACTGGCAAAGTTCACCAATGACACTACGCTCTGGTGAAGTGCAACCATACATCGGAGTGGGATGATGACCCAGGTGGATCTCGACAGATTAGTTAGATGAGTGGAACAGAACCAGATGCTGTTCAACACTGAAAAAAAGTGTAACGTGCTCCGCTTGGGGAGGAAAAATCCGCAACAAAATTATGGTCTTTGTGGTGCTACACTAGCTAGCACCATGTCCAAAAGGGATCTGGGGATCATAGTTGACCATAAAATGAATATGAGCCACCAGTGCGATGCTACAGTTAGCAGAGCAAACAATACACTAGCATGCATCAACTGATGCATCTCAAGCAAATCTAAGGAAGTTATTCTTCTGCTCTGCTCAGCATTGGTGATGCCACAGCTGGAGTACTGCATCCAGTTGTGGGTGCCATACTTCAAGAAGGATATGGAGACGCTTGAGAGAGTCTAGAGAAGGAGCCACTCGTCTGATTAGAGGCCTGAAGAGCAAGCCATACAAGGAAAGGCTGACAGATATAGGACTGTTCAGCCTAGAAAAGGGAGGACTTCATGGGTATTTGGTGGCAGCTTACAAATATGTCAGGGGAGAGCATCAGGGCTTAGGCAAATAATTATTCACCAAAGCACCCCAGGGGAAAACCAGGAGCAATGGTCATTAACTCCTAGAAGGTTTCAGACTGGATATAAGGAAAAACTTCATGGCTTGTGTGACCAGACTCTGGAATAGACTCCCAGCATGGGTGGTGCAGGCATCTACCCTGGAGATCTTCAAAAGGAGATTGGATGCACACCTTGCTGCGGTTATATGACCCAGCAGTTTTTCCTGCCCAGAGCAGGGGGGCTGGACCTGATGATCTCATGAGGTCACATCTAGCCCAAAACTTCTGTGAATCTTCTGTGAAATTCCAGATACATAAAAAGGACTCATATACGTGTTCAGGGAAGCTGTTCCAATGTGCTATAATTACAGCATGTTGGAACAGAGTTGTTTAATCGAGTCTGCTGAAGCATGGTAATTACTGGGCTCCAGCAGACTCCAGCATCACATGTATTAGCATCCCTTTCCCCCACCTCCCCAAGCACATCTATAAACAAGAGTAGATCAACACTTGTTTCATATCATCCTTGAGACAATTCAAAAAAAGCATGGGTTTTCATGCTTAGGGGCAACCAACATGGGTTCATCAGTGGCAGGTCCTGTCAGACCAACCTGGTGGCCTTCTATGATCAGATCGCCAAATC
>NW_017728911.1:4878954-4909542 GCF_001723895.1 Crocodylus porosus | reverse complement strand
AGATATCAGGAGGCGCTACTTCAAGGTCAGGGCGGCTAGGATCTGGAACCAACTTCCAAGAGAAGTGGTGCTGGCTCCTACCCTGGGGGGTCTTGAAGAGGAGGTTAGATGAACATCTTGCTGGGGTTGTTTGACCCCAGTATTCTTTCCTGCCATAGCAGGGGGTTGGACTAGACGATCTACTCAGGTCCCTTCCAACCCTAGAAACTATGAAACTATGAAAACAAGTCCGACCCACATGCACCCACTCTATCTGTCTCAAAAGAACGGGGACTGTGTAGATGTCTCTATAGCCCTGTTCAGGTTTTGGGGCAGTGGAGGCAGAGACACTTGTTTCCAATAGGGAATAGAGGGCTTGTTTTCAGAGGCATCCTTGAGAATGGCATGGAGCCGATACAGACCTATCTAGAATACCTTCAATATGATTATTTACTTAGCTTGCTTAGATTTAATGGAGGATAAATGTGTATCTTCATGTGGAAAAGCAATGGCTGTGAGTACCCCCTGGACAAAGTAGTTCTGAAGTGGATTGAAACTGTTTCTAAGTGATCTTTCTAAATATCTAAATCCCTCCCTCCGCTCCCCCCCGCCTCCGCTCCCCCAGTAAAGAGCGAAGATCAAAGTCTGCCTGTGCAAAAGAGTATGGCAAAACACTCATTGAATTGACTTCTTATCACTTAAAAATTTTAGCATCCCACACTGAATTCAATTTTTGGCATTATGAACCCTATCATGCATTCATCTTTATTTTGGTTCCTAGAATCTCTTACTTTACATTAAGCTGTTTTGGCTAATAAAACTCATACATTTATAATAATTCCCTAGTCTGTACTTTAGCCAGGGAATACAGATCCAAAAAACAGTGAGAAACCTGCTCATTCTTAAATTATTTAAGCAATGTGTGTTTTATAACATAGCTTTTCACAAGAGAATATACCATCGGGAACAATCTTACCCTGGAAACCAATGAAGCTGTTGGATCACCCCACAGGTCCTATCCACTTTCAATTCCAATGTCTGGACTCCTAAGTGTCTAAGTGATTGGGATTCATGCTCTCAGCTGTGAATAACGCAGACTCTGCTTCCAGCAAAGGATACATGTAAATACTTATGACCAAAGTCTCTCCTGCTTTCGTGTTTCCCTTTCCTGAACATGTACTCACAAGAACACACCAATTCAAAGGCAAATGCCCATATCGAAGATAGAGTCCAGATCTGTCTAATGTACTGTCACTTTGCAACTCTTGTGTTGAACAAGTTTATGGTGTATGGGGTCATCACATATGCATAAGCTGGACCCAGCACTAAATACAAGTTTCTTTTATGTCAGTGGATGCCTTATACCTACAAATGTCAACTGTTTATACATCTTTGCTGGGGCTGTTCATCCTGATAAGCACCAAGAAGATAGTAGTGGAGACGGACAGGCTATGTGCAGACCTACAATGTCTTCTATACAAGAGAATTCCAACATTGAGTCAGTCAAAACTGTAACAATGTTTTCTTGATCATGTGAAACCACTTGAGTCATCTGGTGAATCAAAGACATTGCAAAAATGGTGTGATGGCCTGCAAAAAACGCCTAGTGATCTGTGTGATTTACCTTCCACTAGCCAAGCATCTTCCACTTGGTACAGACCTGCCATGGCATCTATAATACTGCCTTAACTGACTTCAGGCCAGAGTTGGCCAATCAAAGGATGCAACGAAGACATAGCGTTCACCAGTGCTTCTACTATTTATTGTTGTGGCTATGAACCACAATCCATGCAATATTTTTTTTAATTAAAACTCCTTGCAGATGAGTGTTCTGTAAGCAGTCTGAAAGAGTGTAATGACTGAAAGCTTTCTTATGCAAGTGTAACACGGGTACACACAAGGGTGTGCCCTATTCTCAGTTGGATGGGATGGATAGGCAGGAGGGGGTGGTGTGAGAGGGATGCCAGAATTTCGAGTCCCTCTTTCCTCTATAGAGTTACCCCAAGCCCAAAGTTTTTAACTATATACAATTTATTGAGTTATAATATACATAAACATAAAACTAAATAGCATATGCATATATTTACACAGTGAACATTAACCAATAACCAAGTTCCCTCGTTCATTAATGCAGAAAGATAGGCATCAAATGGACCCCTACCCAGTTAGGGGACCTACCATTCCAAGAAACCAACAGGATGCTTTTCAAAAATGACTCTGTCCTATGATAACACTATTTACCCATCACAATAAAACAATTTCAGCAGCATCAACACAATGCAACATCACAATACAACATTTCAATTACAAAACATAAGGCACAAACATGAACTATCTTATAACCATCTATTCCTTAATATAGTCCCTGACTCATAGCAAGAAATAGTCCTCCTTCCAATGGCGTCCCTTGGTGGGGAGGGGGTGTCCAGGAAGCACCAGGGGCCCCTCCTCTTAGGGCCTTGACTAGGCAGGGGGGGCTGCTCACCCAGCCTCTTCTCTGGGTTTGCCTGCTCCAAATGTCTTTCCCCTGTGGGACTTAAGGGCCCAATGACTCAGGCTCCCTCAGGTGGCAGTGGTCAGCTCAGTGGGGTCTTCTCTGCTGGAATACCTCTCCAGGCCTCTCCCGCGCCACTGGGCTCCTCCCCACCCTGTGCCCCGCTCTGGGCACCAAGGGCTCGGCTCCTCTCAGCTGCTGGCTTCTGGGTGCTGAGCCTCATGCTGCAGCACTACTATTTCCCTGTGCCCTGGCTTTGGCACCAAGGCTCTTTTAGCACAGGCCAGGCCCTTCAGGCTCTGGCCGGCCGGCCTCAGGCTGGGTGACTAATCCAAGCAGCCTCTGCTACTACCTGACTCCCAAGGCTCAGGCCCATGTGCCGCCCTGCTCACCATGGGATCTGGCCACTTGCTGGGAGATGAGGTCTAAACCACCTCACTGTGGCCCCCCAAGGCCTTTGCCCTGTGTGCTGCCCTGTGCACCATGCGGTACACTGGCCTTGCCGGGGTTGCAGGCTTGAGCTGCTGCTTGTGGCTCCCAAAACCTGGGCTGCGTGCACCAAACCACGCACCACGATGGGCCCGAGCAGTCTCACACTGCCCCCAGGGCCGAGTCTCCTCACACCGTCCCTGTGCACTGTCAACAGCCCGAGCTGATCCAGTGGAGGCTTCAGGAGCCTTGGGCCTACGGCCCACTGGGGGAGAGCTCCCCAGCTTTTCTTGGCTCTTCTCTTCTAGAGTCCCTCGCTGCATCTGCCCAGTGTGCTGAGCATGCTGGGCTTTTATTTCCAGCGGAGGCCCCGCCGCTGAAGTCTGCCAGACCTGCAAACGCAGTCTTCAATCTGGTCCAGGGGCTCCTCACATCCCCATCCCCCGAGCAGGGGAGGGGCAAGCCCCTCCCAGCTGTTACCTGATTGGTGGAAATGTTCCACCAATCCAAAGTGTCCTTCTCCAAGCCAGGCTTGTCAGGCAAAAGCAGCGAGCCCACCACACGAGGAGGTGGCACGGAGGAGAGGTACAAGGCCGTAGCAAGATGACAATGCAGAGCTACAGCTGAGGACACAAAGGGCAAAATCTGTTCAGAACGATGGAGAGGAGGCTATTTGATCAGTTCAGTGAAATGGGGGGAGAAACAGTCCCCTGTATCGTATCACTGAGGTAAATATAAAAATAAAATCTCCTTTTTAGGATCACTGAATCCAAGAGCTAGAAGGAACCTGAGGGTCACCTAGCCCAGCCCCTTACACAGATGCAGGATGTGCTATTCCTAAACCATTTCAGGCAGATAGATACCCTCTTCTTGAAAACCTCCAGGGAAGGAAATTCCACAGCTTCCCTAGGCAGCCTCAGGGGGCTTCAGTGGAATAAGCCATTTTATTTTTAATCCTATGATCTCCAGCAACCTCTTTCAGTATCATTAGAATCAGAGAAATTAAAGTTGGAAGAGATCTCAGGAGATCAGCTAGTCATTGGGAATGGGATCAAAGCCTCCCCTGATAACTGCTATAAATTGCAATGAATTTTCCTGGGAACAGCCATGAAACCAGCCAGACAGGGTGCTTTGTGCTTGCACGCAGGTGAAGGACTAGGACACATTGGGCACATCTACACAAGATGCTTTACTTGAGATTAGAGCTAATGATTGCTGTGGACAAACTGAGTTATGCTAAGGCTTTTTAGCCATAGTCCAGGCCTTGCCAGAACTAAGAAACAAAATTGAACAGAGCGCCTTCTGTGGCACTGGGAGAGGTCAATACTGTGATTGGGCACTAGGTGAGCAAGGAACAACAGTTTCCCTACCTGGCATTGTGCCAGGGGATTGGTGCACTACATAAGGAATGCTTGGCACAGAACCAAGGGACTGGACAATTTGGGATAAGAAAAGTTTCAAAAGTGATGGACAAACAAAGGAGCACCTGTGTTTTGTGTTGCCACCCTCAGGAGACAGGAGCAACCTTGGAATAGTTGTTTGAACAACAGGGAATCCAGAAACTAACATCCCACACACCCAGCAGAGGATCTGAGGCCGGTAAGACTGAAGGTCATTGTTGTAACGTCTGAAGAAACCACTTGCCAGGTCGCATAATGAGGAGGAAACTTGTAATAAAGCCTAGGGATTAATATTAAAGTTCACTTGATACCACATTGGACAAGTTGCTGTGTCAATCATTGGAGGGCTCTGGCAAAAAAAATTCTAATAGTAACACTTACTATGTAGTAAGTGTCACCATCTACAAATGCAGATGCTTACCACACCATAATTTGATCTAATCTTGAGTAAATTTGCTACCTGTAAATACAAGTAGCAAACTTACTCTAGATTACTTACTGTGCAGTAGTGCACGTGTAGATGCCTGACTAAGAGTAAATGTGCTCCCTGTCTGCCGGGGGCAAGAGATTGCTCCTTGCCCCTGGGAGCTACCTGCTGCCAGGGCAAGCTCTGCCACCAGAGCTGGGGCAGGGACTATGTCTCCCAGCCCCTACTTCACAACTGGGGAGTGGGGACTGGGAGATCCTTATCTCCCAGACCGGCAGTGTGGGCCCAGGCTAGGAGATCCTTATCTCCCACCCCAGGCCCTGGCAGCAGGCAGCTCCTGGGAGCAGGCAGCAATGTTCCAGCCCTCGCCGGGAGACAGCTGTACCCATGCTTCCTGCCAGCCCCTGAGCTACCGCTCAGGGGGAACCTAGAGCTCCCCCTGGCTGCTGTGGCGGCCTGGTGCGGGGCCACAGGGAGTAGGAGCAGTCTGCTGCTAGGAGCAGGAAGTCTGTTCCCGCATCCATGCATTTGTAGTATGCTCAGGAGAGTTTACTTTAGGGTATTTTACTCTAGAGTAAACTGCTCCCAGTTTATTTGCATGTGTAGACACTCCCACTATGCCACGATGTGAGACCATCCTTTTTTATTATTATTTTAGCCCTCAGCCCATGAGACTAGCTAACGCCTTTGTGAACTGGGGAGTTCACTAGGCTTCTGAAGCATGTGGGGAAAAGGCTGGGAACTCTGGAGAAACAAAACAAACACAAGCCTCTATTTTGCTATTAGTACCAGTCCTCATATGCTTTTTTTTCTGGTCAGCATGGGAAGGGGGTATCACTTTCCACTCAGGCCTCTTCTGATTGATATGAATCTGAATTTGGGACATGTACTCCTGCTCTCTAGTCAGTCTCCTTACTGTCACTCCAGGGACACTCCATCTCTCAGTGATGTCAGACCCTGGTAGGTCCAAGGGGATCTTTCAGCTAAAACAGGACTTCCCCTCCTCCCAGGCATGTCCTATTCCTACCTCAGCAACCAAACAGCAGTGAGACATCATATAGTCCCTGGCTTTAGGCTTGGGCAGCCCAGAAAAACCATGGAGGAAGAAAGAATCTTTCCCCACTAAAAGGAATAAGGAAATATTTGGGGGTGGGATGCAATCATGAAGCAGTAGCCCTTTAAGAAGAAACAACTTGTAATCTGAGAATTGCCTGTTTTAACCCAGCCAGATTTGTGACTGGTGGGAAAGTCAGAAGGTCCCTCCCTCAGCAGCAGTTTATTAAATATAGTAGTAGCAGAGCCCTCAACTGAAAACAGATAGGCTCTGTCTGAGGCTGTGCCTCCCTTGCCTTCCCCTCTCGCAGCGTGGGGAACACTGGCTGCTGGTCCACTCTAGGTCTGCACCATGGGGTCCAGCACTCTTTCCCCAGCTCTCCTGCTGCCACTTCTCCAGCTTGGCTTCCAGATGTTGGCTCTACATGCAGACCCTGGGCCTGGAGGTAAGTCTCCCGCTTGTACTGTTGCAGCTTTCAGAAAGATGACTGGGGAATACAGAGCTCAAGCCCCAGAGAGAGACACAGACAAAGCTGGGGTCAGTCAGTGACCAGAGGAGAGGCAAGGTTATGAGTAAGATTATGAAGCAAGGTTATGAGCAAGATTAGCCCTCAGACCTGCATAGTTCAGTGCTGAAACCCTGGCTGCGGGCTGGAGAAGGGATGAACTCAGATTTGTCTCAAAGCCCAGACAGTCCAAACACTGGGACAGCAGCTGCAGGGAGCAAATAAGGAGACTGGTTACAAGACCATCTCCTTATATCCCCCCTCCCAACACAGGTACAACAGCACTGGGAATGATGGGGGTAGTGATTTCAAACCAGCCAGAACTGGGCAGGAAATCAGAAGGAACAGTTTCTGAGTGATAAAGTCTCAGCCCTGTGCTGCCTCTGACTGGGATTAAACAGATGAGGTGCTTGTTTTAAACCAGGGATTTTGTTTATGTTGGAGACTGGGAAGTATTTTGGATGGGGAAGTAAAGGGGTCATGGCAGTCATGGTCTCTGAAGAAGCCAATCTTTAGCAAATAGGCTGTACTAGGTGCACTGGTGTTGAACGCGTGTCAACTGCAAATTCTGCCATTGGAATCAATAGGTTTGGGTTCAGTCCTGTGGGGTCCTTGATTTTTGCCTCTACTTGCTGTCAGTGAGAAAGCCTCCAAACCCTAGGCAGCCCCCAGCTCACATGTACCCTGCTTCCCTATGGCAAGGATGCCAGCTACACACCGAACATGTGAGACACCCTTGTGCTCTCCAGTTCTGATATGCCCCTTTCCTCCAGGGGCCCCCCAGCCATCACAGCACATCCATCTGGGACAGCAGCCATATGCTGAGCAGTGGCCCATTTTCCCATGTTCATTCAACCCATGCACCCCTATGCCCTGCAGTACAACTCTGTTGGGGGCACTGACTGGAGAGCAGGCAGGTGATGTGTCCAAGTGCCTTCCAACTGCCAGGTGCCCCATGCCCCACAGCACTGCTCTGTATTGTTCCACACCCTCATGCAGTTGGGGAGGACCCTTTCTGTGCCCTGTGGCAAATTGCTAGCAATTTTAACCTACCCCATGCTTCTGCTCCTATCCTGCCCATCTGCCCTTGGCCCAGGCAGGGCGGGGATGTCACCAGGAGAGAAAAGATGCTTTGGAAGTGAATGCTCTTCCCACTTTGCAGATAGCACCACACTGCTAGGATGGACCATCCATACATTGTCAGTATCTCATTAGAGAGGCCAGTATGGGAGCAGCACACCCAGCCCTCTGTCCATGTTTGGGCTTGAAGCTTGAAGGCTGACACCGCAGCCAGGTTTGCAGCCAGCTCCTGTTCAAAGTACAGCTCCTTGCTACCGCCAGTAACAGATGAGGGATGCAGTGTTTGTGCACTTTTGGTTTACATCCAGGACTCAGCTTTGCCCATCCTGCAGTAATGGGATGCACGGAATCAGTTTTCTCACGCATAGCTGCTCTGATTCAGTGGTGATGGACATCAGTACAGAAGTCTAGGTACATACATAGCTTGTATCTACATTGGAGAGGCAGGCTGCATATGTGGTAGGTATGTGTACCTTTCAGTCTCTAGATAAATCAGCAACAAGGAGTCAGGGCTGAGGAGTATCTTCTGTCCCTCAGAGAAGGGTGTGCCTCTAGTTCAAGGCCTGAGGTGCTTGAATAGGAGCAGCAAAATGAAATGCTTCCACTGCATCCAATGTGATCTGGGCAGTAGAAGACAGCCAGCGGTGCAGAAGGCAAGGGATTAATTCAAGTCCCAGTGACTCGGGACTATGGAGGGCTTGGAACAGTGACAGATACACAAGGAATGAACCAGTCTCTGTTCAGCCAGAAAGGGTTACTGTAGGGCACAGGATAGGCGGCAACACAGAGCATTGATTTATAGTTCTTTTCCCTTATGAAGTGGCCAGGCTTTACCACACACTGCTTGGCACAGCCAAGACTTGCTGGTGTTCCCTGCTTCATCATGCTGCTCAGTGATCCCGCTACTTAAATTCCACCCTCCTTCTTGCTGGCTTTTCCCCTTCACCCTCATCTCTGCCCAGACAGTCATAAATCCAGAAACAGACAGTTGCCAGCCTTAACCTCAGGAGGATTCCCTCATGCCAGCCTCACCCTCTTTTGGACTGGACCATTGGCATCAGACTAATGCTTCAATATTGAACACCTCCAGCCCTTCCTCTCCTGACTCCACTGCTGTGTCCCACCCCTTCATTCTCCATTCACAAGGGTGACCTATTAGGAGATGCTTTCCTTGTCTTACTGGCTTAGGTGCTTGAGGACAGCCGTCATGGTCACATGGTGCTGTCTGTACTCCCTGACTGAATGGCTAAGCTTTTACACACAGGAGTTACCAAGAGCCCTTATTTCACAAATGCAGTGGCTCATCCAGCTTTCACGAGGACATCTTTATCATGGGTATCACTCTGGGCGCTGTGGACTTCAATATACTCCTGTGCTCTATGGTGTCAGGGTACCAGGCAGAATACATGCAAGAAAGAGTCCTAGCACATGATAGTAGGGTGGCAGGATCAAGGCGTCTGTGTTCATCATGGAATGAGATAAACAAAGATTTTGCTGTAAGAAGCCTAAGTGCAAGACAGAGGCGGAGTCGGGGTGTTTATAATAGAATGAGATAAACAGGATAAATAATTTATAAAGCAAACAAACACTTAGTCATTTCACCAATCACTACCTCCTCCACCCACCCCAAAGCCCTGTGGGTCTAGACTGTGACTGTATCAGCCTTACTTGACCAGGCACACGTTAGTAACCATTCTGAAAGCTCCACTCTCTGCAGGGCCCAGGACTGGCAGATGAATGCAGGAGGAGGGGGTAGGCAACAGATAAGGAACAGCCTTAAACAATTATGGGGATCCTGCAAGCTGAATTCTTCTTCCAGACGCATGGCACAGAGTCTGCTGCATTCCAAGCTATATGAGCCCTGGTCAAAGCAAAGTCCAATGCCAAGCTGTCCTGCATCTGTAGGATTCTCTAGACGGACTATCTAGGCAATAGTTATGAGGGCGTTCACAGGGGGACATGGCAGGAGAGCATCCAAAGCACTAACTGGGGTCAGGGAAACACCTCAGTAACAGAGGTGTCCCAGGGAATAGGATTCTAGACCAACCAAGACTGCTCTGCCATGCCCCCCACCACAGCTTTGCAGTCCTTCTCATGGTGAGCAATGCTTTCCTCTGCCTTTCAGAAGCCCTGCTACAGCATGGGTGAGAGGCCCTATTCCAGGCCCCTCAGGCAGTCTGGCTGTACAATTTATTGTCTTCTCCTCTTTCCCATCTCAGAGGAGAGAGAACATGGGCTGGAGCTGACCAGGAAGGCCAGCCAGAAGAGGAGCCCCTTCTCACTGCTCCTCCAAATTCCTGTTTTCTGTCTCCCCACACTCACTCAGCATTTTTGCCTGAAGAAGGAGGCTTGCAACTGGCTGCAAGAGTAAAAATTTCCACTTTTAAAGAACACTTTGTCCCAACAAAGATAGTTTCACTTCTCAGGGAGCTGCGCTGACTCTGCAATGGCTCTCCTGGAGCAAAGACAAGCTCCCAAGGCAGCAGTGAATCATGAGTTCCCAGCATGTATACCCAAGCTGTGGGATTTGCAAAACATTTTCTGAGCACTCAGAGTACTGAATTACACGAACTCATAGCATGCACTGAACCAGTCTTGGTGCTTTCTTTCTTAAGGCTATCAGAAAATCAAGTGTTTTGATGTTTGACCAGCACTTCCTTCTATTGGTATTTAGATGCTTTCCATGTCTCCTTCCTGATCTGCTCCTTTAGCCTTCCTTAAAATTTGATCCAACCCTACAATGGCTTTGCTTGCTAGTGCAAACCAAAACACTTTATCCTCCTCATTTGAGAGGACTTCTTGTCTGTCTCTAAATCTGACTATTTGACTTTCACTTCTGCCTGTCTCCAAATATTCAACTATCTTGTTTTCTGTGTTGCTGGTAAAAAATCAACAAGTATGTTCTCATCACATCATTTTTAAAGAAATGAACTCTTTCCATTTTTTCCAGCATTTTTACTGGAGATTTTCAATTTTTAACAGAAAAAGAATACCTTCAGTTCTCAGCTTTTGAAAACTGAACAATTTGGGAGTTTAGTTGAAAAATGAGAAAATTTTGAAAAACATTTTTTACAGAAAACATTTTAGTGTGGGGAAAAGCCATTTTTTCCTCTCTTATTTTCTTTAATAAAATTTTTCAACCAGCTTCAATCTTCTCCTTCCTAACTATTTTCTTCAGCTGAATCTCCTGATTTCATACTCCAAAGGTAACCACCGACAAGCACTTTTTTTTGCTTGGTCCCTGATTCTTACCCTCCCTGATTCTTTTCATGAGAAGCATGTGCTCCTCCAGTAATGCAGTTCTCTCCATAACTGTCCACTGCAAACTGTCTTAGAATCATAGAAAATCAGGGCTGGAAGGGACCTCAGGAGGTCATCGAGTCCAACCCCCTGCTCAGAGGAGGACCATCCTCAACTATATTGTTCCATTGTTGAGCCAGACCTTAAAAACCTCCAAGGATGGAGATTACACCACTTCTCTAGGTAACCTGTTCCAGTGCTTCACCACCCTCCAGTAAGAAAGTTTTTCCTAATATCCAACCTAAACCTCCCTTGCTGCAACTTGAGATGGTTGCTCCTTGCTCTTGTCATCTGCCACCACTGAGAACAGTCTAGCTCCATCTTCCTTTGAACCCCCCTTCAGGTAGATGAAGGTTGCTGTTAAATTACCTCTCAGTCTTCTTTTCTGTAGTCTAAATAAGCCCAGTTCCCTCAACCTCTCATCACAAGTCAGGTGCTCCAGCCCCTGAACCACTTTTGTTGCCCTCAGCTGGATTGTCTCCAACTTGTTGACATCATTTCTATAGTGGGAGACCCAACACTGGACACAGTACTCCAGATGTGGCCTCACCAGTGCAAAAAAGAACAGAATAATCACTTCCCTTGATCTGCTGGCAACACTCCTACTAATGCACCCCAGTATGCTGTTAGCCTTCTTGGCAACAAGGGCACATTGCTGACTTATATCCATCTTACTGCCCACTGTAAACCCCAGAGCTGTTGCTTAGCCAGTCAGTCCCCAGGGTGTAACCGTACATAGGAGTCTTCTGTCCTAAGTGCAGGACTTTGCACTTGTCCTTATTGAACCTCATGAGATTTCTTTTGGCCCAGTCCTCCAATTCATTTGTCTAGGTCACTCTGAATCCAAACCCTATCCTCCAGCATATCTACTGCACCCCCCAGCTCGGTGTCATCCACAAACTTGCTGAGGGTGCACTCCATTCCACCTTCCAGATCATTAAATGAAAATATTGAACAAAACTAGCACCAAGACTAACTTCTGAGGCATTCCACTTGATACCAGTTGCCACCTAGACATTGAGCCATTGACTACTACCCATTGAGCCCAACAATCCAGCCAGTTTTCCATCCATCTTACAGTCCATTCATCTAACCCATACTTCCTCAGCTTCCTTGCAAGAATGCTGTGGGAGACAGTATCAAAAGCCTTGCTAAAATCAACGTATATCGTGTTCACTGTTTTCCCCATATTCACAGAGCCAGTCATCTCATCATAGAAGGCAATCACATTGGTCAGGAATGATTTGCCCTTGGTGAGTCCATGCTGACTGTTCCTAATCACCTTCTTCTCCTCCAAGTGCTTAGGAATGGATTATTTGAGGACCTGCTCCATGATTTATCTGGGGACCAAGGTGAGCCTGACTGGTCTATAGTTCCCTTGATCTTCCTTCTTTGCTTTCTTAAAGATGGGCACTATATTTGCCCTTTTCCAATCATCCAGGACCTCCCTGTATCACAACAAGTTTTCAAAGATAATGGCCAGTGGCTCTGCAATTACATCAGCCAACTCCCTTAGCACTCTCAGATGCACCACATCCAGCTCCATGGACTTGTACACGTTCCCCTTTTCTAAATAGTCTCTAACCTCTTCTTTCACCACTGAAGTCTGCTCACCTTCTCCCCAAACTGTGCTGTCCGGTGCAGTAGTCTGGGAACTGACCTTGTCTGTGAAGACAGAGGTAAAAAAAGGCATTCAGGCCTTTTCCTCATCATCTGTTTTCTACCCCTTTGTTTTTCACTCACCAGAATCTGGTAACTGGCACGCTAATGGGGAAATTTTCTTTCTCTTCTGCTTTGATAATGAATAAAATGGCTTCCCTTCCATCTGACCCCAACCTTTATATGCTAGACAGAAATTAACCAAGCAAGGCCATTACCAATGTCTTTTTCCAAAATGGCTCTAGTGTTCCTCTGGCACTCACTTTAGATGTTTCACAGTACAAATACTCTTATTGTTTCCAAAAAATACACGATCTCCAGACTGCTCCTTCCAGCTTTGTACATACCAAGCAAGTTTAGTCAGTGTTTCTCACTTTTCCAGGCAAGTGCTACTAGCTTCAAACTTCCACAGAGATTGTCTTGTCCGCTTCTCCCAGCTTGTCCATTAAATGGAAGAGAATGGGTGGAAGGCATTGTTGACTGGGAAAGGAGACTTGAAGGTTTAGTGATGGCAGAAAGCAGTGTACTCCTTGGATATTTTTGGGCCCTTTCCAGTTTGATGTCAAAGTAAGAGTAGAGTGCATTTGATCCCTCAAATATACAAAAAGCCAAATCCTCAGCTGCTGTAAATTGGGGTCCATGGAGCAATGTAGAGTTACACCTACTAAGGATCTGGGCCAAAGAACTTATGCCAGTTCCAGGCCCTTATTCCTGGAACTAACTAAGACCTGTTTAATGTTGTTCCCAAGGACAGGAAACAAAGGTTACTTTATACCAGTTTTGTGGCTCCCTAGCTTGGGCTATCTGGGAGCCAGGGCAGGTCCCAAGCAAACCCACTCTAATAAGACACCCAACTTCCAACAGTATGAGGGGCTATTCTAGCATCTGAGGATGGTTGGAGCACAGAGCCTTAGCCATGCTCCCTGAGAGACCAGCAAAGAGGGATGGCATTCAGCCAGCCATGTCAGCTCCATAACATCTAGGGCTTCACCACGGCAGGAAATCCCTCACTGACTGCATAAACCAACACTACAGCCCCTTTTTGGTGCAAGCACAAAGGGGACCTTAATAGAGCTAGTTTGTGGCTCTGAGAATCAAATATTGGTACAACCCCTCTATAGACTTTCCCCCCTGCCCAGTTTCTGCCTACATATGGTTACAAGCCTGTAGTGTGCCATGTCTTGAGTTAGGACAGGAGGATGAAGAATGGACACGTTTAGAAGCATGGACCATGTTTAGCTAGTCAAGGCAGCGCCTCTGCTCCGGATCCTGGGCATTCTGCCCATTACAAAATGGAAAGAGTCATTGCATGTATCAAAAAAACACTTGTAAACTTTTGCTCTTGAAATGTAACAGTGATGTTTTAGTAAACTGTTTTTAAATTGAAGGAATGACTGTTAGCAAGGCCACACATACACTAAATTCACTTTTCTTCTATTTCTTTCTTGCTGAATTTTTTTAAGAAGTGCAGACGAGGGAGGAAAAATCTTGATGATGAAACAGGCAACCCTAGATAGCTATACACTAAATTCACACTGCGCCTCCCAGAAGAAATGAATTTCAGTGGGGCAGCAGAGGAAGGCTTCTAATGCCCCCAAAAAGTATCTAGATAAATTGCTTCCACTGTACCTCCCATATCAGAGTCCTGGTTCTATACGGTTCTTCACTCTTTGAGATTTAGGCCCTGAATTTCAGAAGGTTTCATGCCCAGCAGAGATGCACCGATACATGACTGCAGGAGTGCAAGATAACTTGCCTACATGACTGCCCACAAGTCCTTGTACATCATGGCTGGGTGTGTGGAAATATGAACATCCATTTTTCACACCCAGAATTTTGGCTTATATATTTAAAGTCACCGTATCAAGCCACACCTTGTTGATGATCATACAACCCAAGTGACTTCAATTAAATTGACTGGGTGTAACCAAGGGCAGAATTTGTAGCACAATATAGACAAAAAGGATGATTTTAGTTAATCATTGGGCTGAGGTCATTGCTTCTGAAGCAAAGTTGCCCTGTTCTTCTTAGCTGTTAGGAAGTTCCAAAATTGTCCTGAATTCATATTCTTCATTTTCAACCAGTCTGTATGTCACTTCTACATCAGTTCTACCCTTTCACCATCCCACACAGAACCCCTTCTGTGTGAAGAACGCCTAAATAGTTGGACATCCCCAAATGTATGAACATTAATGGGAACTGGGCAATCAGAACCTTTATGCTTGTGGCCTCAACAGTCAGCACAAATGAAACAATGAGCCAGCAGTTTATCAGTGGCAAAATAACATAGTTTGAAACAATCCCAAAATATGAGAAGACAACAGGTCTTTGGGTGCTTTAAATACATCAACATCAATGGAACAAGACTGATGTTTTCTGAATGAGGATATCTGATGATTGACACGGTGAGCTCATCTACATATGATGCTATGTCGCCATAGTGATGCGGTATGGTGACATAGCATCCAACCAGCATCATGGATGTCTACAAGCCACTACTTTGCCACAGCAGTGCACTCCCCCATTATAGTGCTGTGCTACAGCAAAGTAGCTGCTAAAAATAACCATGCACCACACATATGGCACAGTACAGGCAGTTACTGAGAAGCAAGGCACAGTAACAACGTTGCCATAGGGCAATGTGTAGACATGCCCAGTATGAGGTAAACCTTGAGGAAAATTTGGTAAGAATTAGAGTTAGACCCAACTTCAAAGTCCCATTCTGTATACAGTTGTAAAATCCCCAAAGTTCAAGTGTACTTTGGCTGCATGCATTTAGTTTTCATTCTTCCACAATAATAACACTTAAACAGTGAAATACATAGCCAGTAGACTGATCTAGTGTACTGGACTTGGCAACCATATTTACAGGAGAATCAAAGATAATTACATCAATGAAGAGAAGAAATGACCGGGACCCTTATCCAGCAAAACACCCATACCAGTTCTTGGTTCCAAGAGCATAATTAGTTTCAGCACTAGATAATTTGCTTAATCAGGGCCCAAAGGACTCACCAAAGTCCTTTTTCAGCTAACTGGTTCTGCAGGAATGGTTGGTCTCACAGATGGACAACTACCCTGCCACCGTGATCTCAGTGCCCTTCCTATGGTTGGTTGGGACTGCCATGCCATCTGGCCTTTGTCTTTGAGAAGTTACTTCTAAATCTGAAGACTTCTCTAGTGATTTACCTAAGCAGTTAAGCTGGGACAAGATGTCCTGCCTTGCCTTATCTCTTAATGAAATCTGTGTAGATAAGCTAGAAGTTCCTCACTCAAAAGTCAATGTGATGATAGGTCTGCCCCACCCTCCATTTGCCAATAGGTTAGCAACAAAGTACTTACAGTTTGGGGTTACTTCTGTGCTACTTTGGGAAATTAAATTATTTATTCATACTTTCTCTTTGCAAATTTCACCACATATTTTGAGGTCAAAGTTCCAAGCAGCTGGAAAAGTTTCCAGCTGATGGGAAAGAGCAGAGGAAAACTTTAAGAGGGGGAAGGAGAAGAATGCAAGCTGGTATCGTGGGAATCATGTAGGAATATGTTTGCCTCACTCATATTTAGCAACAGAAAGCTGCAGGCAAATCCACAATAAGCACATCCCTCAATGGGTGCAGGACAGGGTTAACTGAAGAATATAGTCACTAACATCAGGTTGAATGTCAGACAGTGAAGTAGTTTCATAGACACACAAACAACCTTATCTGAGAGTCTTAATTCAGTCTGATAGCTTGACAAAATGAAACCACAAGCCATTCACAAGAGGCAGAGAGAAGGTTGCTGCTCCTTGGGACTGTTTCCAACATCCCTTCCAGGTGGCCATAGAAATTCAGACTCAAGGTCTTCTTGTCCAGAGTTCAGACTCCTATACTGAATTCAGTATTAGCACAATTGCAGGCTTCATTAACCTACATTTTGTACCGAGGATAGTCAGACTGGGATTTTCATACGTCACTGAACAGGACTCTGGGTCTGTCCCAAATGTCATGCAGTTACAGATTTCTTACACCCAATTAACCTTGGAATCAAGAGACACTGCATTTAGAGCAATGCTATTATCACTCTGGCACACACAGCTCTGAGCAGGATTCCATGGAGCTGACCCTGATTGTACTGATATGTTATTATTACATGTATCACCAAACTGGCTTCAAGGGCGGTCTTCACACCATGAACAAATGGCAGAGCTGATTGATGCAATGGCACATTTTAAAGACTCATTACAGCACTGTGATGCTATGCTGCAGCTGTGAAATGTGCATGATGCATCACTGTGCCTCAAATAGATTCAGGACTTTATCATTGGTTTATGAGCCAGCCCGTGCAGCACAGCCCCATGTATGCTCTCAAGGAGAGAACTTAGGGGCATACCCAGTGGAGGCAACAGATGAATAGAAAGCTCTAACTCCATAAATACTGCAGCTGCTTAAAGATGCCACAGTCTTCATGAAAGGGCAAAACTGCAGTTTCAGGTCAACTGTGGTAACAGAATGTTTACCAAACTAACCTAGTAATAGTTTAATGCTTGTTCATGATTTTTCAGTTTAAATATAATAGAAAAATGAGGAGACTAGAAACACGACCACAATGTTTTGTAACTTCACTGAATAGGTCAAATCTGGGTTCAAGCCCAAACAGAGAACTGTTCCTATGAAGTGTGTTTAGTTTGCAGCGCTTACATATCTGTCTTGTAGTCATTTCTTAATGCACATGAACTAGAAACCACCTTACATAAAAGTCACATTAACAAGTTTATTTTGATCTCCGGGATTTTCAACTCTCCTCATCACAGCAATGCAAGCAGTTCACTGTTGAACTACCAGCTCTTCCACTTGCAATGGATCATGGGGACGAAAAACGCAAGCATAATTTTTGCAGATGCAGCTTTTAGGAGTGTTTGCCTGTCTGTGAGAGTTTACTGCATACTTCCATGGGAGCATATTTTATATGTGTTTTTCTCTGGGGGTCTGTTAGAGATAGTCTGAGGCTGCAAAATTCCAACCCAGATATGGATCCAAGTTTCAAAAGCTCTGAGATTCACTGAGCTTGGTTTGTTCCATTTATTGCAAAATTTAGACCTGAGTTAGGGTCACCCTTGCATCTGCAAAACTAGGCTGGAAATTCCAGAGGAATTTGATTTTTGGGAAGTGAATTGTCAATGCATATTAAAGAAAGCGAATCATTGGCTGGAAAAGAGAATCATTAGCCCAGAGGTAGGTGCGAAGCAAACCGTGCAGAGAAGCTGGGGGAATACTGGAATGAGTGATGGAAAATGTGACTGTAGAGGTTCCAAGATAAAACATTGAGACACTCAGAAAAAAGCAGCATTTCCAAGACTCCCTACTCCAGAACCAAGCAGGTAAATGTCTCTGCTAGTATCAGACAAAAACTGGGCTCCCCCCTTTACTAAATCATCTTGGAATAATTAATAGCTGTCACTTTTTTCACCTGGATGAACCAGAAATACACCCTCCCTCCCCCCAGTTGATGAAGGAACATACATTCTGGTCCCTCCTCATTCCCCATCCTAGAGTGTGACAAATTCATATTTTCCATCTTTCTACTTCTGTTGATCTGGGTGTGTCTTGTGTTGCAATTTCACTGAGGTCCATGCAATACCACTGAGTATTGCATTGTGCTGAGTGGTTGCTCTTGGCTTCCTGACAGATGGACAGTAGCAGGCAGACAGACAGAAAGCCACTTGAGGTATGCCAAAAATATCACTCAGCAGAGAAAGCGAGAAGGATTGCACAGACTCAGGGTGGGTACCAGCCTGGGAGGAGAAGGGGCCCCAGCATGTGTCATCTGCTGAACAAAGAAAAAAAGCAACAATCCTGTACGTTCCATGTAGCTCAAAAGCCACAGAATGGTGCCATGACTCATCCAGTTAATAAAGAGCTTTTATGGGCAATGAGTCAGTTGTAAATTTGAGCAAGAGAATATGGAGGGTTTTTTTTATCCAAATGTTGTTTTTTATTTGTATGTTGGGTTGGAGGGAGGATGGAGGATTATAGGCTTTTTGTGGGGAAAAGGAGAAGTGCCTCATCACCACCAGACATGTATGCTCACAAGCACATAACTCATGGCTTCTCTCAACCACACTCCACTCTTCGGTTACTTATGGAAGAAATGCTTTTTTTGTTGCTAATTCTGGGCTGTCTGAGTCACAGCCTGCCAGATGTTTGAAATAGATATCCTGGATATTTTAGCGGGGGGGGAAGGATTCTGATTTTTTTTCTATCTTCAAGAAGGAGGATGCTCTGGTAGTTGACGTCCATGTGACAACCTCCCTTCCCCATCCCAGGATGGTACTCATCTAGAGCAACTTTGAGAAGATGAGTTCAATTTCCAGTTCTGCTACTGATGCTCTGGGTGACTTTGAGCAAGCTAAGGCTTTATCAGTGTGGGGAACCTTTTTGGGAAAGAATAAGGTGTGAATTAAACCACTATAATTGCACAAATGCTATCTGACTAATCCTATTCTGGTATATATAAGAAGGCCGCCTTTCAAATTAGTTTATGTTGCTTCTGAAGTAAGATGAGCTGTTCCCCTTAAAAGCCACTGTTATACTGGATCTAGCCTATACATAATGTTTTATCCCTAGACATATGTCAGTAGGCAATATGATTTTCTTACCCATACAGTTGGTAATATGCAGAAGGTAACATTATCACTACAGTCTGCAAAATGACTGCCTAACCTGCAGACAGTCATTATGGTAAATATAAAGCTGCCTTGTACCAGGCTAGCTTATTCCCATATGGAAACACCTTCACTGTTATACGTGTTTATATTGTTTTAGTTTTGCCTGCAGTGAGGGAGCTGAACCATTTTAGCTATACTACTGTAGTCAAATCGTACTACTTTTGTGAGTAAGCCAGTCCACATGACTGTATCTGGGAACCCAGCGGGTACAAGTGGCAAACCTTTCCCATGTAGACAAGGCTTTAATCATTCATACCAGCTCTGCATATAGGTGAAATACTCGGATTCTGTCTTGCACACCCACACTGAAGCCACATTACAAAAGGGTGAGTGACACTTGATGGTACAAGGCAGATATTTAGGTATACACAGCTGTGTCCTCTTGACCTCTCTCTGCCTCCCTTACTCTCTCTGAAGCAAGGAATATGATACAGCCTGTTTGTCTCATCTAGGTAAGGTGTTTGGGACAGGGACTGTCTCTGAGCACATATGCAGCTCTAAGTACAATGGGGCAGTGATCTTCACTGGGGCTTCTAGGTCAGTGGTCTGTCCAAGCCTGACAGCTTACTGGCCTTGCACGGCTCTGGCCTTCCAGGTTCTGTGGGCAGCAACATGTAATGGAGCAATGTGGCTGGCAACACATCCAGCTGCCTTTGAATAATAATCAGGCATCCTAACACAGTTGGGTCAAGTGGTGGTGATCGTTGCATGAGTCAAGAGCAGGTCTTAAACACGTGTCTCCTGATCCATATAGACAGGAGCCTTGACTGCTCTACTGCCATGCCCCAATTGGGCTGCTAGGTACTATAATTATTATTATAGTTCTGTTATAATAGTTTCAATTTTCTGCCCAAATGACTTGCCCTTGCTTGATCACGTTCTAGATTTTCTCTCTCCTCCTGGGAAAAAAAGAGTAAAATATCAGCTTATGATTCCAGACCAAACTCTACTCAGGAGTGAGTCTGTTGACTTCAATGGACAGCTCCTTCTGTGGATAGATTTGGCTCAGCACAAATGAACTGCCAGCATAAATTTCCATCATCTTTCCCTTTGCTTTGCTGTCATCCACACCATCACCAAAAAAAGCCCATTAGTGCAATCAAGTCAGATCACTGCAACCTTTTTACAGCTCCTGAGAAGGTGAATTTGAGGCTCATGATGAACAGAGGAAAAGGGTATTAAAATGATCCAGAGGATGTGAGTGATACAAGTTCGCTTTACAGCTTTACAGCGAATGAGCCATAAAACTGAAATTCTTCCTCAGCACCCCTCTAAAAACGACTCTTGGTACACATGAGAACCAAGGGGATGGATGAGCTCCCAGCCCTGGGGGACTATGGAGGAATTTTCCGTTTCCCATCCCTGCCTGCCCGTCCCAGATAGAGAGATCCTCCTGGCTTTACTTCAGCAGTGTTTGGAGGTTTTATACATCCTGTCCCACAGAATCTCTGGGTCCAGTGTCATTTCCTCTGGGAGCAGGGGCAGTGGGAGACTGAAAGAAGAGGCTTTTTTGGCTGAGGTGGAGGTGGCTGAGAAAAACCATCTGCCCAGTCAGCAGCTCTGAGAGGGGATGTGGAGACTCACTTCCACACACCCACACACTCACACATCCAGGACTGACTGTGTATATATACATTAATCTTGCACTATAAATAGAGGGCGGGCAGTCATGAACTTATTTTCTCAATAAACATAAACTCCAGCCTTGATTCTCATAGAAAGAAAAGCTGGAGGGATAATGTATCCTGCTCCTGAGGGAGAAATCTCCCTCATGCAAAACCCCTAGAAAGACAGACAGGCAGGCAGGCAGGCAGGCAGAATCACTAAATATTTTCTTGCTTTCTTATATTAAGCTACAGATATGACATCCAGTTTTCCATCAGGGTTATTCTTTCTTTATAGCACACATTGTTCCAGTAAGGCCAACAGGACATCAGCCCTGGGCACAAGTTGGTTAGTGTCTGCCACTGCTGCTGGCCCAGCCACCGCCATTGCCCATGACACAAAAACTGCTTGTTATACGTTTCCACTGTTCACACCGGTGGCTTAAAGCAAAGCAAATGTGCCCCAGCGCCCCACCTCAGGCTGGCTGCATAGACTCGGTGCAGTCTCAGAGGTGTACGGTTCTGGAGGAAAGATTTGTGCTAAGTGGGGAGGATGCTGTGCGCTATGGAAAGGAAAGGCGCCTTCCCTCTTCCTTTACTGACAGCACCAGATTCTGAAATTACACACAGCAGGCTGTTCCTGTATGAGCTTCAAAAGCCACCTCACATGCCTGCCTGCTCTTTAAACACTTTTTTTTTCCTGTCCTGATTAAAGTTGATCAGTTCCCCCAGCATCCCAGTGCTGTAAAAACATTTTGTCCCAGGGTAGGCTTAGATGTGTGGGCTCAGAGCCCCAGCTGGTGTAACCTGCCATTGCTCCACTTATTTCAGGGTAGAAATGTTAATATATCCCACTCTCCACTGGAGTTTAGACATCCCATTTATTCTACTCTTTGTCTCCTGACTTTGCTCTGCTCTTCATTTTCTTGCTATCCTGGCCTCTAAAGAACCACTTACTCCCACTCCCAGAGATCTTGGTAAGGACTTTGAGCAGCTTAAGTCAAATAATCCATACCAGGGTTTCCCCTGGGCACAGTGGGTACTGGGAGAGGACTCCGTGTAGCCATCTGAGTAGACTGATGTGAGAGGTAAAATGGGTGGTTTCATTCCAAGCTCCCACCCAACCTCCACATACCTGCTCGAGGGCTGGAACGGCTCACGTGGCTGTTTCAAGCAGAGGGGCAGTGGATGGGGCACTGGCAGTGGGGCACTGACTGTGCGAAACAGCAGCGTTCTGCTTGGACATCCGTTTTGACAGAACGGTGTCTCATTTCAGGTTCTGTTTCGTTTCCAAATCACTGTTCTGTTCCGTTTCGTCAAAACAGTGAAACTGTTTCAACGCTGTTTTGACGTTTCGATTGGGCTGGTGATGGGAACTCAGCCCGGCCCAGTTCCCTTACCCAGTGCTGTGATTGGGCTTCAAGTGGCTGGGAACTTGAAGCGATTGGGCTTCAAGTGGCTGCACCGGGCTTCAAGCAGCTGGGAACCCTGCACTGGGCTGGGTTTCTAGTGGCTCGCAGCCCCGTGGAACAAAGCCCCAGCTCTGCCCACCTCCTGCCACCAGGCTGAGCTGCATGGGGCTGGCAGAGCCCATCAGAGCACAACCCAGCATCAGGAGGCAGGTAGAGCAGGCACTGCACTCTGATCAGCTCCACCAGCCCCAGGGAGCGCAGCCCGGCAGCGGGAGGTGGGGAAAGCCAGAGCTGCACTCTACACCGGGCTGAGTCATATGGGGCTCCATGGAGCTGCTGGGAGCACAGCCCTGGCTCTCCCCTGCCTCCCACCGCCTGGCTGGGCTGCTGCTTCGAAGCTTGAAATGTTTCGAAACTTTCAAAATGTTTCGACTGGCCTCATTTTGTTTTAAGGCTGTTTCAAAGCCCTCTCTTTCGTTTCGATTTCACTGTTTTGAGCTTGAAACAAGTCAAACCCCATCAAAATGAAACAACCGGCAAAATTTTGCATAGCCCTACTGGCCAGGGGGCAGGGGACCATAGTGCTACCCCTAGCTATGCTGCTGATCTCCAGTGTGAAGATCACTCTGGTGCTGTCAAAAAAGGCTGTTTACTTCCCCCCACACATACTCTTCTCCACATGGATTGTAAATTCCTGATGTAGGGACTGTCTTGCTAGGTCCAGCACCTAGCACAAGGGGGCCCTGGTTCCCTGCTACTGCAGGGTCCTCAGGCACATGTGGCACCCTTTTATCATGCCTAATCTCTGCATGTGGCACAGTGCAGCTTTCTGGTGTTTGCTGCTATAGGGTGTTTTGTGGGTGTGGTGTGTAGGAGGGCCTGAAGCAGGTAGTCTTATTGCCCATCCTGGGGAAATTTTTAAGACAGATGCCTGAAATCACAAGGAACTGGGCTTGCTGACCCAGGAAGTCTCTTCCAGTCCTACTGCTCTCTGTTCTGAGTGCATGTTTCCATTGTTATGTATCTATAAAACATCCTGAATCTCCTCTGAAGAGTCTCTGGGGTTCCATGAAATGCATGCTTCTCCCTTTCCCTACCTTTGATCTGGTTAGCCATCTGTAAATCCCACTTCTGCCTCCACATCAGGAGTCAACCATATCTGTATATAACCTGGTCAGTAAGGAAGCCAAGATGTACAGGGGTGAGGCTGGGCTTCATGGGGGTGGGTGAGAACCCTAGATCAGTTTTGATGCAATAAGAGAGTGAGTGGGAGGCCCAGAGGTGGCAGGTGAGACAGGAATTTTCCTAAATGAGATTTTCATGCCATCACCATGGAGGCACCCATGAAAACAGTTCCTTCCCCTGTCCAGCTATTTGTTGCCTGTTTTTCACCTGACTCCAAACATGGGCCTCTTCCCAAGCTCCCAGGTTCCCACACTCACTCTAGAGGTGCTGCTTACAGTTCCCTGCAGAGGAGCTGACTGTGTGGGGGCAGGATTTAGCACAAGCTGTGTTTGAGCAGGATTGCATTTCCTCCCAGTGCGCTTGCCTCTTGGCTGCATATAGCTGTTTTTATTATTTAAGAACAGGGAGCTCCTTTTTCCCAGAGAATGAGATTTTCCTATAAGACCTTTCATTACATTCAAACTTCAGACACCCAGGATGGGCAGAAGAAGCTTGGAGCCAGGCAGAGACCCTGAGGACTGTGCCACCCTGGACACACTAATTGCTTTGAATTCTCCTGTCCTCCATGTAGTGTGTTTCACACCTGGAGCACACGGCTGCACATGCTGCAAAGAACACACACTGCAAACACATGAGCCATCATACACCCCATGGCTCACTTTGTACACCTCTTTCAGACACAGGCAGCTCACACCACTTCTCAGATCATGCAACATGCAAACAAAGCAGGCCCTAGCATACAGTCCTTGTCAGGGGCAAACAGACTCTACAGTGTCCCTGTATCTGCTTTCAAATAAAGGACAGATTCCTCCCATCAGCAAACCAGATGCCTAGGTAGGGCATGGAGTTTACACCATAAGATACAAGCATTGAATCCCCTAGCACAAGACCTCCCCACCCTCTGCCACCTAGAGCAGGTCACACACCTCTTTAGACCCTTCTACACAAACCATTAATCTCTGTACAAATACACACACAATAGACAAGTATTCAAGCCTCCTGCACCTAGGTTTATATCTCTATAGGTACAGGCAGGCAGGCCATTACTAAGTCACTTACATCCTTACAATCAATCCCTTTACATATATACAGGCCCCACCCATGCTGCTAACCCCCATGTTGTTTCTGAGAGCTTCTCCAGCTAGCACAGCATGACTCTGCACTGAAGCATTACTGTACATCTTACACTGTGCTAACTCAGGGTCCTGGCCAGCTCCTAGTGACGCCAATGGGACTCTTTAATGGGACTTTAATAAGAATCAGATTAAACCCTAAGCTCTCAAAGTCCAAGCCCTACATGCAGTGGGCTCAGAACAAAGTCTAATGTGGATGACTTGGGAGCAGATCTTTCCTTGGATTGCTCCAAGGTCAGGAATTTGTTGGAGGATTGTCCAAAGCTACTGGCATCAGTTGCATTCAAAACCTCTATGAAAATTTCAAGGACACAGACTTATTCAAGCGTTCACACAGACATCACTACATGAATATACGTGGTACATTCAGCCATGCTAAACCACTGGTACAATATGCAGAAACACATACATGCACAGCACTGCCAACATGAGACATTCAAAAATCACACATCTGGTGGCAAACTAGCATGGGATTGGATTTAAACAAGGCATTCTTTTAGTTGTCTGCAGGGTTTTGAACATTCAGGATGCACTTGAGTCATAATTTCAGTTTTTCTTCTGCAACCATGAGAGCCAGAAGCTTATTTTTTCTTTTAAGGTAAAGCTGAGTGTCTCTCAAAATCACATGACTCCAGGTTCTGGGGCTTTTAAAATAATATTGTGAGAATTATGTTAACATGGTGAAAGCTGGCTGGGCTGCACACACTTCTCACTTGAAAACATAAGTTCTTTAATCCTCGCCTGCTTGATCCATCACCCCACGTTCTGACACATATCAATGAAAAAGCACCTCTGTGCATCACATGCCTGTGTGTGCAAATATATATAGGCAAATAAAAATATAAGCCAAATTATACTCTGTGCATCTTTATGTAGGGACTTCATCAGGACTGCATGAAAAGTAAGGCAATCCAGAATTTACCCCCATCTCCCTCATTTGGAAAAAAGAGCCCTTGCCCCTGCTGTTCTCCCTGCCTCCCATATGGGGTGTCCCTTGCCACCAAAGCCCACCTAACGATGATAAAAGGTTTGCAAGGGGCTCTGAATATCACAGGCGAGGGAAAGCTGTGTGTGTGAGGGACAGTGAGCACAGGGCGGAGTCCGGAAATCCTTCCAGCAAGAAAGAAAGACTGAAAGAAAGAGAAGAAAGAAAAGGGAACAAAAAACCGACTTGGAATGGTTTGGAAACCACGTCCTCAGGGGCTGATACAATCTTTCCAGGCCAGCTACTCTTGGCAGCCTAGAATCTGTGCGAGAGCTTGAGTCACACTGCAGCAGACGTCACAAAGGCCCTATTTAGCTTCCCTGTTCCCCAAAACCTCCCTCATTCCCCCCCTTCTCTCTCGCGCTCTCTCTCTCTCTCTCTCTCTCTCTCTCACACACACACACACACACACACACACACACACACACACACAGCTCCAACCACCACTTCCAACTTGGGAGGATTTCCTCAGCCCCTCTGGAGACTTTCAGCGAAATGCAATTAAAATTGTTTCATCTTTCCTCGCCCTTGGTTGCTGTTTCAGTGGGGGAGATGGTTCCAAAGCAGCCTCTGGCGGGAATGTAAATGGTACGTTAGCGTTGTTCCACAGCTGAGAGCCAGAGAATCCAATTCCTGCTGGAGAAACAGGCTCTCAATGTGCAGAGCACACACTAATACACAGCCATATGTCTAATCAGACATGCAGCTGTCTGTTCGCATGTTGAGTGTGGCATGTGTGCCATATTTTGCAACATGTGTGCATACTTATAATCAAGCCTGCACACCTGCATCAGTAGTTTACAGACATGTGTATCACCATAGAGAGATGTATTATTAGCTACACACATTGCAGACATTCTTTGCTTATGTATATATGCGCTCACACACACACTTACACTTGCATGCAATTTTTTACATTTCATTGCAAAGAATTTGAATTTTGCTGCCAGGTTCTTTCCCAGAGCACCAGAAGGAGAAGCTGTTTTCATTTAACTTTAGTACAATGGCAACATCCATAGGCATATGACGTATATGTGATGCAAACACTGCCACAGTGACAGTAGGCTGTTGCACAGGAATGTTACAGGCAATTACATGCAAATACCCGTGCACAGATAGAACAAGATGGGGCTGCTTTCCATTCTGTACTCCTGTACATATGCACTGTGAAGGCTTGGCAGAGGCTGAGGGTCAAGCGAGATTACACCTGTTTTTTGTCTCTCTCTCTTTCTCTTCTGAAACTAATGTGACATTTTTAAGGTAGACCCAAGCAGATGTGCTCAGCAGAGTTGGGGCTTGTTTTTCAGTGACCACTTGTCATTCTGCCTTAACCTTCCTATATTTATTCTGCATCTGGCAGAACCAGGCCATGCAGGAAATGCCATCAGCGTTAGAACTTCTTGAATCACTGTAAAACCATGGAAGCTGTGGTCCCCATGGCACATGTCTGTAGTGCCAGCCAAGCCTCCTGGACTCTATAGGATAAAATTCAGCTAGCAAAAGAGTCTCCTTCATTCTTCATGAGGGAAAAGGGAAAAGCGAGGAACAGGAGAGAAAAAAAATATATCAGCCATGTAGAGCCAAATGTATTCAAGTGTATGTGAAAAATACAAAGCAACTAATCGCCTTGTGCTCTTCCAAGCCCCTATCGCAAATTGAGATCAAGGCAGCCAGTCCAGCCTCAGGCCTCACACAGGCACATCAAGATTTAATTTAGCGACAGGCAAATTTTCAGCCATCTTGAAGATGGTGGGCTCCAGGCTGTGACTCAGACATCTCATAACCTCTCATAATCTCATAACCTCTCATAATCTCAGTCATAATCCTGCTAAGGGGAAATGGGGAAAAGAGAGCAGGATGAAAGCAAAAAAAGGAAAATGGGTAATAAAGTCAAGTGAAAAATAAACGCATGCTGAGATTTCCAAAAGTTACTCAGGTATCCCAACTAAAGATGCTTGAAATGTATTTGATTTACAGAAAGTTCTGAGGTCTTCAATCTGCCTTGGATCCACGTGTGTGTGTTATTATAATTTGCTTTGTATAGTGAAGGGTAGCTAACAGAGAAACGTACCTGGTACCTACAACAG
Organism: Crocodylus porosus; assembly: GCF_001723895.1. Lineage (NCBI taxonomy): Eukaryota > Metazoa > Chordata > Crocodylia > Crocodylidae > Crocodylus > Crocodylus porosus. Next base: position 4,882,103 of record NW_017728911.1, on the reverse strand, counting down.
TTTGTCTGCAGCTCTTACCATCTACCCTGTCAATAGGACTTGCCAACTAATCTGTCAGGCCAAATCCAGGGACTACCAACACACAGCCTTTAGCCTCCGTCCTTTGCAAGAAGGGTAATTTGGCTTGCAAAAGGTGTCCACACTATGTATTGTCCTTAGAAAAGTGTCAAGGCAGGCTCTTGAACTCAGGTAAAATGGGGGAAATGATACTGATCTCCTGTGTGAAAAGCCTGGAGATCTACCGCACAGGGAACAGGAAACTACAGTAGCACTGAGCTCCTACTTTGGAATCCTGTGGGTTAGGGCTGTGTATTTCAGAGGAGCATGATCTCCACTCATCCTGCACTGTGTCACACGTGTTGTACAGTGTGTGCTTGCTCCATAACCTGAGGCACAACGGGGAGTGAATGGCAAAGTGGAATTCTTAGCTCTGCCTCCTTGGACGCAGTTCCAGTCATGGTGTGTGTTAATATAATTTGCTGCACGTGGTGTAGGGTAGCTAGCAGAGAAGCTTACCCAGTAACCACAACAGTTTATCTGCAGCCCTTAGTGTCTACCCTCTCAAGAGGAGCTGTCAAGTCATCTGTCAGGGCAAATCCAGGGAGTATAGACCAAGTTTTCACAGAGCCTTCATATAGCCTCTGTCTTTTGCATGCAGGGCGGATTTGGCGTCACACGGTACAGTGCTATATTCATAGATGCAGACCAGCTGTATAGCTCTTTAGTGTATAGACAGCTGGCTTTCATGGGAACTTTTCACTGCTATTTGTTAGGTCCATTTGTGAGGCACAGGCAAACAGAGGCAATATGCGCTGAGATAAGAATCCTTGAGAAAAACACTGGGTGTACATGCATAGCAGCATGGCAAAGGTCTGTGTTTCAGTTACGTTATTGGCTTCCCAGCTGAGGGAGCAGATGCTATGCAGCAGAGGGTTTTCCTACCCAAGGAGTCCTGTTTGGACAATACAAAATCTAGGTTCTTGTGGCAGGTGCTGTGTTGTACTTGCTATACCTTTCACCTTCCCCAGTAGGGCAGATGCTTTAGCAGCTACTATTCTCCTGGGGCGGGGAAATGGGAAGCCCTCTACCTTGTTTCCACCAAAAGAAGACAAATATGCAAAGGGCCGAGCAGAGAGTGGCTGGTGCAGTGAGCACAGACTAGACAGCCTGATGCTCACTGCCAGTGCTCCAGCTCATGCACAGAATGGGCAAGCTGCCTTCCCCAGCGGAAAACTGCATGTCCTTTCAGTTCAGACCGGGGCCCCCATCCTGGCAGCTCTCCACAGGCTTCCTTCTCTCCTAGACTGAGGCTCTTCGCACCGAGTTCTTGTGCTGCGTTCCCCCCTTCCCCCCCCCCAAGTGACACGCAAAACCAAAACTCCTTCTGGTCCCAATAGAAGCCCTGGGCCTGTTCTTAGTGGGTATAAATCACCGATATTAATGCTGGTTTACATGTGCTGAAGTTTTGACCTCAAATGGGTTTTAACAGCAGGCAGGTGGAGATGTGCTGTAGTTTTTGCAGCCTGCAAAGATTCAGAGACACCCCATGTTTTTGGAGCAGAGAAAGCTACTGGCAAGCCCCAGATGTCTCCTGTGCTTTCAAAAGCCAAGGCTTAGGAACAGCTGAATGTCCCCGTGTGACTGTAAGCAGGGGCGGAGAGAAGGGACGTGTGTGCGGGGGAGTCTGGCAGGGCCCTTGTACAGAGCAGGAGGCAGCAGCATCCTCCATCCCCGGGAGAGGGTGAGTCTCGTGTTGCTCTCAAGCCATGTCAGCTGCTTGGCCCTTGGAGAGAGCTGCTTCCCCAGCATTTGGCAGAAGGGAGAGGACCAGATGTAGCAAGAGTGGGAAATAAAACTGTGAAACCGATTTCAGCCCTGGGCAGTTTAAAAAGACAGTATGATCCCAGGCTTGGGATGCCCCATGAGCTGAGTTTTAGGTTGAAATAAGCCAAGCCTGGTAATAGGGACATGGGCCTTCCCAGTGAATCCTTTGACCCTGCTCCAGAGGCCATGACACTAGGGATGCACCAGGTAAGAGCAATGCAGTGTTCACAGCTGCACAGACCTCGCAGGGCCCATGTGCAGTACGTAAGGATTATTACCCCTTCCCTGCTTTGAGAAGGGGAAACTGAGGCCCAATGCACAGAATTGTCTTGGTCAAGGCCTCCTGGTAGCCCAGCTCAAGCCCTGATACCCATCCCCTGCTCTAACCACTGCATGCTGCTGCCCTTCTGGATGCTAGCCCAGCTGTGTCTTCCAGGGGCATGGGGTGCATTTGTTTTCCAAGGGAGGAAACTTGTGTGTTCCTTTGCAAAAGGAGGTTCTTGCTTTCCTGAATGCACATTGCATCATCTGCCCACTACATGTTGGCTGTCATGGGAACTGTTTGGTGCCAATAAAGCCTGGGTCACAGCTTCTTCACGGGTATGGCTACTCATGCTAGATGGATTAACTAGCACAGGGAAACACACACATGCTGTGAAGACATGGCCCACATCTGTGCCCATTGCCGGTAGACCCAGCACTGAATGGAGAGTGGCAAGGCCCTTCCAGCTCCTCTGGATCTGTGCTGAGGGGACCCAGGAGCCAATAGGACCTGCTCTGGGCATTGATTTTACTCCTGAATCTGGATGGGACATGTCTTCAGGCCCCTGCAGCCATCCCACCCACGCTACATAAAGCCGGCATTGAGGCCTGACCCTGTGTCTACGCACTGCAATCCTCTGAGGAAGCAGCACGCAGAGGCAGCAGCCAAGGCCTCGTTATTTGTCAGCTCCGTTACACAAAGAGCCTTTGAACCTCGCCCAGTTCCCCCGGCCTCCTAGCCCCACCCCTCCAAATTTATTTTCATGCATAGTAAATACACATACACCCACCCTATATACACCTTCCTAATGGCAGGAAAGCCCCAGCCAAACCTCAGGCATGCTCAGTGGAGCCTGTGTTTTTCTTAGCCTGCTTTGTAACCTGTTAATTTCCTTCCCCAGTCATAAATAAAACCATCCCATAAAATTAAGGGGTTGTGTAATATAATGTTGCCTTTCTAATAAAATCAGTCAGAGCCCCAGAGGCAAGAGGGGGCCTTTCCTGTCCCATCCCCTCCCCCTCACACACACACACACACACACACACACACACACACACACACT
>NW_017728911.1:4861318-4878854 GCF_001723895.1 Crocodylus porosus | reverse complement strand
CACACACACACACTTTACACACACACACACTTTACACACACACACACTTTCCACACACACACACACACACACACACACTTTCCACTCTGGGCCAGCACTAAGGCTGAATCCTGGATGCTCCTGTCCCCACTGCTGACATTTCTGCCCAGTAATTTGGACTGTTAGGTCTAATCTCCATGCAGAGCTCTCAGACTGATCACAGAGCAGAGTGGGGGTGTCTGTCAGGATTAGAGAGGCCAACAGGTGGTGAGCCACCCATCCTAGAGCCAATCATGACCACAGCATGGACTGGGAGTACTGGTATCCTGGAATGACAAACTAGAGTGACTGAGGTGCACTGTAGTCTGGGAAGGAGAAATCAAATGATCCTAGCCCAGGTGCTAGGATGGGCTGTACTTTTCATGGTGAGTGATTCATCTATAATATAGTAGTATAGATGCTATGCAGCATGCCAGAGGCCTCCATCATGAGGGGAGATTTCTTCTGCCTGTCCCTGACCCTCAGAGTTCCTTCTAACCAGGGAAGCTTTTCAAAATGCATAGGCCCCAACCCCATGGCTGGAGCCTAACATTTTAGCATGCAAATGAGCATACCGGGGAGTCTGTTGGTACAAAGAGAGGAGGTATGTGCTACACACTTATAGTGCTGGAGACAGATGCTGAACATCTGGCCTTTTCTGTGGAGAGCAAGATGCCTTTCAGTTGAACCACTAGGAGCCAGGAGGGGATGCTGCAGGAAAGGGACCTAGACCAGTGGCTTCCAAAACAGGATTCAGAGAGGGCTTTGAACCTGCTCAGGGATCAGGAAGCTTGGATGAGGGTTTCTTTTTCTCTCCCTTGGGAAGTTCTAGGTACTAGCTGCAAAGATCAGCCCTGGGAAGTTCTCCAAGATTGTTCCACAACCAGAACCAGGGCCAGGGTAAAGCAGCAGAGCTCCACTGCACTCAGGATAGATCTGTCCTTTTGCCAGATGGGTGTGTACTGTTTGCATGAAAATCTCAAACAGAAGGGCTTGGCCTAACAGCAGAGCTGGTTTGCGGTTGAGGGAGCTTTCTACCTTATAAAGTCATAAAAAAGTCAGAAGGTCCCAGAATGCTGCTCCTTGCTAATGCTGCCTCCAGCCTGACTGCTGTGGAGCAAGGAATACACCATGTCCCCTGCATATGGGCTGGCCAATGAGCCACTGGGGCAGAGCTGGCTGACACTTGCCCTGGGATTGAGCCCCACACCCAGGGAGCGTGGAAAAGCACTGAGCCCTGTAGGGATCAGGACTGGTGGTGAGCACCGCAGGGGCAGCAGCAGCAGCAGCAGCAGCAGCAGAACCATCACCACACTCCCAAGGTAGCAATAACGGTAAGGCGAAAGGGGACCCCGCATGGCTTCCTATTCTAGAACCTCCCTCTCTTCCTCCCACCAGGCCCACTTCTTCTGCTAGGGCCTCTTCTTCCCTACTTATTGTCCTGGGACTCCATATCTGGACCTGTCCCATTGCCTCTGTCCTGGCACCCATCCCTCTGCTGCTCCTAGGTGCTGCTTGGCCTGTCTCCAGGACCTGTTCCTTGCCTTCTGATTGCTTTGGGTCAGAAACAAATTATACGGATACATGCATCTCCCACAACCTGAGTGCTGCAGGGACTGGCAGAAGGCCATGTCCATCCTCCCAAGAGCTGTGACCTGAGAACAGGGCGTTGGCTGTAGAGGCCACACAGTTCTTCCATTGCTATTTGGGGCCTACTCCATATGCTGCCTTTGTACCCATTAAGGGGAGGACTGTTTTTGGATGAACTGTACCAGAATAAGCACTTTTATCTCAATAAACCTATATCCACATGGAGGGGATTGGACCCCGTAACAGGATTAAACCAGTGTGGGTTTTGTGTGAAGTTAAGGCCTACACTAGATCTGCTTTAGATCTGCATTAGATGTGAGGACCTGCCCCAGGGCTAGGAAGAGAAAATCCTTGAGCAGGCATCCCGTTTCCCCTACTGGAACACAGGTCTGAGATCTGAGGTGTGATACAGTGTGTGAAAACACTGCAGGAGAGTAGAGAGGTTGGAAAGGAAAGGAAAGGAAAGGAGAAGGGAAGAGAAGAGAAGGAATCAGAGAGAGGGTGGATATAGAGAGAGAAAGAAGGAGAGGTCGAAAAGATTGGGGCTGTTTAGGTGTGAGAGGAAAAGAATAGAGGAAAAAGAGTGACACAGAAAGATGAGTGCTTCAGGGAAGGAAAACTGGATGTTCCTCTTTATTCTCAAAACAGAATTGCTGGGGGGTATTCAGTAGCACTGAAAGGTAGCACAGTACAAACACATCAAAGGAAAAGCTACTGCCCATGGCAAATAATTTGACGTGGAAGTCACTTTCACAAAGTGTTGGGGAAGCATAGAGATAGTAACAGTGGTTTTGTGAGAAAAACAAGCCCTTCCACATCAGGACTTAACACTACCCACAAACAGAAGTTGCGCCTCAAGAGTGGCCACCGTTGCTGTCTGCTGCGGGAGAACTCACCCCTCCTCCGAAGCAGCTGGTGCTGACCATGGCCAGAGACAAAGCACTGGACAAGATGGACCATGAGTTTCAGCCAGTCTGGCAATTCCTGCATCCTAGGAATAGAAGATGGAGTTAGGAGAGATGCCTGTCCCTTACAAATCAGGACCTCATGTAGGGCCCAACGCTGTGAATGGGTAGAAGGATGAAGGTTGCACTGGATGTGGGAAAGAGGCTGTGATGCCTGGCAAGAGGGGTTGCTGAAGACACCCTCAAGGTGGGGGCTTTGTGTAAGCAGCCCATGAGGTGCCCTTCAATAGATCAAGTATAGTGGCTCCGGGGAGAGTGAAGTCCTCCAAGGGGCTGAGCCCCACGAGGATGTACTCCAAAGGGCCCCCGGCTGGGGCAGGCGTAGGTGACCTGCTGCTTCGACACCCCATTCTACCCCCAGCTTAGGGGAATCTCAAGCTATGGCAATTCGGAGGGAACAGAGTGGGTCTTCTCTCTTCCTTCCCAGAGGCTGCTTCAGGTGAACACAAGGCACCTTGTCCACAGCCAGCTCACTTGCCACCTTCCGCGCTTTGAAAGGGAGCTCCAGTCACAGGAAATAATGAGGCAGCCCTGCTTCCAGTCATATTGCACAAACACTGCCACACACAAGCCAGGAGCTGTTTGCAGAAACAAGGAACCTTAACTCCTGGCATATTTTTCCACCTTAAGAAAATTCTGTGGCTAGGGCAGGAAATAGCCAGGAACATATGGACCCTTTCAAGGAGGGAGAGAGAGAGTGTGTGTGTGGTTTTCTGGGAACAGGCTCTTCTAATGTTCTGTGTATAATTAAAGAGCTGTTTTAATGAATTCCATACCCCTCCCTGCAAACTCACACACAAACACACACCTCCCTTGCTTCTCCACACCTGCCCTCTGCTGTACACACACAGAGCCTCACAGATGCAGCAAGATTTATTCAGTCATCTTCTCAGGGCTGTCCTCATTTTCAGGAATTAGGCTAAACTGCAGCTTTTTGAGGTAAGCAAATGAGGCAGCCTTAGCCCTAGTTGACTGATAGCAAACTGAGGCATAGAGCCGTTAATAAGTAACTTGACAAAGCCCAGAGAAGGTGTCAGTGTCAGGCACGGGATTAGAACTCAGTATTTCTGCCCATGTTCAAACATGCTCCTTCACATGTGTGCACTTCCTTTTCCAGGTGCCTAAATGCTTTGTCTGACACACAAACATGTTACAGCAACAGGCTACAAACAGGATCAGGTCCCCACTTTCCTAGGTGCTGTGCATACAAGCACTTTTTTCAAACTGCTTCTGCTGGCAAGAGCAACCAATTAAACCTTAGGACACTGGCATTTTCCAGACCTGACGCCAAGTTGATTTTTGGCCTATGACTATAGGCCAAAATATTCAAAAACAATGAATACAGCCCAATTCTCCAGGACCTTTCTACCATGAGAATAACAACTCTGATAGCCCCTTATGCCAAACTGAGCCCCACAAAAAAGAATTGATTAATTAGTTAATTAAATTAATCTTAAAAAAACTGAAATGAACCGTCTCAAAAAATCCCTCCCCCCAAGCAGTTTTTATCTGAAAAGAGAAGGAGACAGAGAGTCCATGAAGCTCACATTGCTATTGATTTTACATAGAAGGCACTCAGGGACTGTGGTGCTGGGCAGAACCATAAAACCCTGCGACAGACAGACAGATTTCACAGCAGTGGGCACCCAGCACTTACTTTCTAAAATGTGTGTTCCTTTAAGATGTCTCTGGTGGGGTGCCTGCAGATTGAGGCAGGAAACATAACTAGTCACTTCTGCAAATCTCGGTTGTAGATTATAGACCGCTTTGCTGTTCCATATCCAAAGTGTTCACATTTACACACTGTATTCATATGGTATCTAGTACTATCTCTCCATTCCTGGCCAGGAGGGATTCTCCATAGCCATATTTTAGTCTTGTGAGTGCACAGCTTTCTTGGGAAATACCTGCTTGAGCAGGTTTTCCTCAGGAAAATGAAGCTGTTAACAGTTCTCAGAGGCAGCTTCCTCCCCCTGGAGCAGGTGTCTGACGGGGAGGATGCTGACATCTCAATGCAGATGGGCAAAACTGACATGCAGAGCTGTGCTCAGAGGCAAGTTGCAGCAGCGGGTAAACATCACACTGGATCTGGCTCAAAACATGGCAGAGGCGCTCTGCCCAAAGCGCTGTCTCCTTCTATCCAATATGGCTGCCTCCTAGCAACCTCCTGGCGGTTGCCTGACATTAGCAACCGGCCCCCAGTGGGAACCAAAATGCCAACCTGTCACATGAATCATAATTTAAAAGGGTGAGGGCTTCTCCTCTCCACTCCTCTCCTCTTGATGGCAAAGGGAGAATGAAAATGTGGATGGGCTGTGCATCATGCCCAGTGCCTAAGGACCAGAAAATCCTTCCTTTTCAGAACCCTTTCAGCCTTATGCCATAAGCCCCTTTTTCATACAGCCTGGTCAATCCTACTCGGGACACCTCAGGGCCCAGCTAGGGAGACCAGTGCACTTGCTGTCTCTCACTCCCTACTTAGCCACAGAAGACTAGCGCATTGCTTCCCCAAGTGGTCTGAGTCTTATGCTGCCTACTAGGTATGCCTCTGCTTTGTAGCATCACGCTCACGCACACTGCCTGGTGCAGCACACACCTGCGCATCAGAGCCAGGCAAAAGGATTCAGAATTCACTTACTGCCTGAATTCTGTCACTTTTGTCTGCCTGTGATTTTTCTCAGATTCATTCCTTATCTGAAATTATTCATTGTATCGCTCCTGTGAAGGATCCTTGCTCTGTTGCTCCTTCACAAGCAGCTTGTTGCAAGTATCACATATCTAGAAGTTCAAGCAGGTGTGAGTGCCAATCACCTGGTCTGTGTCTGCACCCCTGGAATCTTTGAAGTCGGTTTCTAGTGTGAATAGGTTAGGACTTGGTATTTCAGAGTCACTCCTGCCATCAAACGGGTTTGCTAGAAGAGCTGCAGAAAGTAAACTCTAAAAGATGTGAACAGAGGCCAGGTAAATTCATTTCAAATGTGAGCAATATTACCAGAGGCTACAGTTCCCAGCCTATTGCATGCTGCCAACCCTAATACAGAAGAACAAGGCTTGGGAGCATAGTTTGAGAGTCCCAGAAAGAAGGTGTATGTGGATGTAATGTCCTGAAACTTGTTTGCAGTCTCCCCATCTCTAACACATGATTCAATGGCTAACCTACCTATGGACACTCTGAGTTATACCCCATTCCAAGATAACACCCAAAGCACACATGTGCCTGCTCTTCCAAACAGCATGCATGCATTGGCCTTCACAAAAAAGCAACCATGCACGTAGTGAAGCATGCAGACAGACATCTCATGTGTGCATATAAACACATTCCTATTCTCTCCCGGTCTCTGAAAATGACTTATGGCCAACCTGCAGCAGCACAGATGCCACAAGTGGCAAGGGCAGACTCTGCATGGCACGCAGCAGAACAGGGAGGGGACAGGCAGCACAGCAGCAGATAGGGGAGGGAGCAGAAAGCAGAACAGAGCAGTCAGGAGCACAGGGCAGGGAACAGAAGGGAGAGCATCAGGCAGGGTAGGGGAAAGAGATCGGAGTGGCACTCAGGCATGGTGCTGAGTTAAATTTGTGTCACTCTTGCTCCCACTGGCTGGAGGCATACCACCTTCAACCAAGCCAGAGAGAACTTCTGTGAAAACAACCCACCACCTTGTTCCCACCTCCCACACACCAAATGCTGAAAAAATACAGTGCAGTTGTATGTACCAGTACATAACTGGGCTGCAGTTGTATGCACTGGGACATAGCTGGGCTGGTCTTAGGCTCAAGTGTGCAAGCCCAGTGCCATTCTAATAGCAGCTGCATGATAATCTCTTGGCAACCGGCACGTGTCAAACAGGAGTGAATGGGCGAGGTATGTATTCATGGCAGCACTCCCCAGCACCATTAGAAGTAGTATAGACCTGCCCTTAGGGTCACTTGGAGTTTGTGGATTTTTTCAGTGCATGTGCGATCATTGTCCTGGTTCAAGAACATTAGACAAGTGATTTGATAAGTGTGAATAAATTAATAATTAGTAGGGAATCTATGCATTGATTGATACAGGTAATTAATGAATAATTAATATTGAATTAAGTGATTAAATTACTAATAGGTTAGTAATAAATGCACATCCACTCTCAGGCTATACACATACAAGCCCTTGTGCATGTACCTTCTCATATGCACACCCAACACACAAGCCCATGTCCATTTCTAAACTCAGGCACTTTCTGACTTTGTTTTAGACATTGATGCACAAAGACACACACCTAACCGTGCTCACTGGGCCATATTTTGCCTCAGTGGCGCAACGGACAGTCCCCTGATAGCTGCGTGAGACTGCACACAGTAAAGCAGAGCACATCCCATTCTTTTTTTTCCCCCATTACTACCTAGAGCTGTCTTCACCAGCTGTTTCCAGCCATGTGGTACAAGTGCTGTTTGGGTGGAAAGCCTGATGGTTTTGATTCAAACAGGTCTCACATGCTGGCTGTAAGGGATTGGATGTGAAACATGCACTATCTGACTACATACATCTGGGTAGGCGTGGGAAAAGATATTTCTCTCTAAATGTGCCAGCTCCCAGAATTGGGACCTTCAGGCACTGCGTGCGTATGGAATGAATCACGGACAGCACGACGCCAGTGAGGGTCAGCCAGGCCTGCAATTCACAAACATCCCCTCCCACAGGATCCCCACCACTTCATTGTGATCCATGTGTCACAATGAAGCACTGCCCTTCAAGGACCAGCCCCATGTCTGACAGAAAACATAGTCTCTGACGATCCACCCTGAACAGTAACACTTGCACCAGAACAGATCTGAGACCCAGAGCTCACCTTCTCAGAAGTTAGGAAAAGGGGAGGGGGAGAGAAGAGGATGAATGGGAAGCTACATAACCTGGAGAATGGAGACATGCTTCCACACATGCTCTGCAGTGTTGGGGCTAGTGTCTTTGTGCCCCATTGTCTTCTGCTGGATGAGATCAGAGCTGCACCCATGCTGCTTATAAACCTCCAGCTATCTAGTGGCTGAAAGCTTGCAGAGATGTACAGTATATACCCATTGCTCAGGGTGTGTGGAGCATCTGGAGTACAAAGCTGAGTGTACAACACGGCTGTACCCCCATGCTGCATGTGTGAGATAAAGATTAGCCAGTGTCTGGGTTGTCAGTCTATAAATACTAACGACCTGTTCCACTCACAGAACTGAAGGAAATTCCTACTTGATCTAGGACTCATGCCTGGCCTAAAGACAACACTCTACCTTGGCCTAGGGATTAACCTCAGTCTCTAGGCTAATTCCAGTCAGAGTCCACATGGTGGGATAGGTTAGTCACTGCAGATCCAGAGAGAGCAGATAGCTAGTGGAAGTGCTTCCTCGGCTCTAGCATAGACGTGTCCTTGGTGCCTTTGACTGCAGGGATATTGTGTTCTGGTTTTATCTGCCATGTGAACTCAAGATTTTCAAAATCATCCTTGTGACTTGTGCTGAAATGAAGAAGCAGGAGGTAGAAGGGAGAGTAAAATGGAGATCTAAAAAGCTCTTGGGAGGAAAAAAAAGCAGAAGAAAAGAAAAGAGAGTGAATGTGAGCCTCAGGAAGCAGAGAGAGCAGGAAGGGGAGTGAGACAAGGCTTTGATGAGAGGCAGCCAAAAGGAATCAGAGATAGACAAGTCATCACCATCAATAAGGAGCCTTGGGTTTTCCCCTTGGATGGCGGCTGTGGAGGCATCTGCAAGCAATTACAGCCTTGCTGGTGTCCCATGCTGACCTCCCCCATTTCCATCTCATACCAGGCAGCTCTACCCACCCCCTCTCCCCTTGACCCTTTGCTCCCAGCCACCTCCCATCCTCTCCCAGCTGTGCGCACAGGAAGAAGCTGTCTGCTCTGCACTCAGTGAATTCTGGCAGGCAACTCTCACAGTGAAGCCATTCCTCTGTACAGCAGGCCCCTCTCCAGAGCCAGTTAAAGCTGCATGGTCTCAGGGAGCTGGGCTTGGATGTGCCCATCTCCACTTTCCAGCTGCTCCAAGCTCTGCAACCCCAAAAGGATTCCCCCCAAATCTGCTGATGACTGAGCTATGGACATCACATCAGGGTATTGCACTGAAAATCTCTTGATACATGGCTGCCTGATCTGCTATGCAAAAGAGGGTACTGGCTTCATGGGTGGTGGCTTAGTTCCCTTCTCCTCAGGGAGCCCCAGAATGGGAAATCCCTCCCAGCCAGTAACAGCATATGAATGAGCCTCTGCTTTCTACAGTGGGTTCAAGACCAGATGAGCTTACGCTCAGGCACTCGACACATTCCATACTGCTGAAGGGTTGCCTCCTCGGGCACTCTCTTTCAGCTAACTCCAAGTTAGGGAATTACTTGAGGCCTCCGATTCTTTAAGCATCTTACAGAATGAATCATCTCACTGGGGGTGGGCTAAGGAAAGAGTGACTTGTGATTTCTTGACCTATTATAGGCTGGTCTGAAGTCTCTGTTTCAGAGGTGCGGGGAGTTGTAATACACAAGGCAAAGAACAGCTGAGGCTGGAAAGCTAGAGAGGTCCTGTGGAAACAGGCTTGGCTTGGCAAAGATACCAGCTCTGTGAAGCACATTGCCTTGCAGGAGTGTTTGTTGGGACAGTAGCAGGGACAAACAGTGTTGCCTGCCAGGCCAAGGGTGGGAGAGCCCCTCAACAGCAAAAATAGCTATTCAGAAAATAGAGAGGCCAAAAATAATTTGTTTTTTAAGCAATGAAAGAGGAAGAAAGGAAGGAGGGATGAGTGGCAGCCAACGCTTTCCAGGCTCTTCATGAATTGTCCCATTGAGAGCTCTTATGCTGCATACATGTTCATCACCAGCTTCCTGTGGGTGCCCCGGGGTAGCGCCAGCGCACAGAGCGTCCTCTTGTTGCTCTTCACCCCAGGAGAATAACGATGTAGGGCAGGATACTACCGAGAGGCCAGTTAAGAAGAATCAGAACAGCAGCCTATAATCTACTGACTGCTGGCCGGGCACTCGGAAATTGTGACTGAGGCATCTTGCTGCTCTATGAACGCCTTTCTCTCCCTCAGTCTCTCATTCTGGCAAAGCAGAGGAGAGTCATTTCCTGAGAGACATTTGGAGTTGGGTGGGGGATGTATTTTTAGCTCAGTGACTGAGCATCAAGGAGATACCACCACCAACAGTGGAGGACATGACTGTTGAGGCCCTCAGCCCAGAAGGTGGGGGCCCATTCACAGCCATCAGCAGGCAACAGTGAACACTGAGGTGAGTATGTGCTCCTGATGGGGGAGCAATCCTACTGCATTTGCCCCAGGGTAAGCGTTTGCTGTGGTAGGTTGCATGCCTGTGGGGCTGATCCTAGAGGAGCAGAAGGGAAGGCAAGTCTGGAGCATCTGGGTCACAGGAGCATCAGTTAGCTTGGCAACCCCATGACAGAAGAGGAAAAGAGACAGGCAGGATGGCCGGGGATTAGAGCACTAGCTGGCCCTGGATTCAATTTACTTCTCTGCCACAAACCTCTATGGCCTGATTAAGCCTCTTGTGCCTCAGTTCCCCCTCAAAACACGGAAGATAATAGCCTCATAGTGGGTGGCGAGGATAAGTGCATTAAAGAAGATGAACCATGATGACAGGATCCATATGAGAACCTCAGATAGGGGGAAAGTGTAGCCAGCAAAATTTTCAGGGTCTTGATCATGTGTAACAGGCAGAAACCACCTGGGGACTGGGTTCAGTGTCTTAGGAGGTCTCTTCCAGTCTGATGTCTAGTCTCCTTACATTTCCCCATGTGTGGATTACCAATTGATAAGTGTGACAGTATAATGGCTGCATTAGCCCTGGGCTCAAGGACACCCCAAAATTCAGACTGGGAAGGTTGATTGGTTTTGTGGCAGGACATTATTAGAGACTGCATCGCAGTGTCACAACCAGCTAATCCCTTAAATCAGAGACACTTATTACTAATTGGCTGCAGTAGTCCCTGAGGCCCCAGGCAGGGATTAAGATGTCATGCTGCCAGGTGCAGTGGAGCCATATAAGAAAAGACAGTGCCTGCTCCCAAGCCCTGAAGCTCTTATTTATAAAATGGAAAACAAGTTATTGTGCCAAGATCATTGTCCTTTCTGTCATATCAGGCTAATAAAGGCAGAGCTGATTACAGCAACCAAGTCCTCTTAGCTAGCATCTCCTAAACTAATTACACAAACTTTTATGAACCTCAGGAGCCCTGGCTGCTCCCAGCTTAGCATCTGTATTCCAGTGGCACTGGCCCCTTAAAGGCATATGAAAAGACCCTTCCCTACCCCACTGCAGTAAAAAATGTACACACAAACAGGACCATGAATCCTCAAATCTAGCAGTGGAGGACAGGACTCAAGCTTTGTGCCTGCTAGACATTACCTGCCTGCTAGATACTACCTGTGCCGCTATCCAGCACTTCTCAGGGACAGCCCAGGATTCACGCTACCAGGGTTCAGTGCCTCAGGAGCAAGATGTTCTAGCAGAGCTGTGTGGGTGGCCAATATTGCACTAGGAAGGAGGTGCAGGTCAGGGCTAAGATAAGGACTGACAGAGCCCTGGACAGGAACAGTACAGCATGTTTCAGCTCAGGACTTGTAAAGCTGTAGAGGGTCTAGGATTGGAAGGGCATAGGGCACTGTAAATCAGGACTGAAGTGAAGGCCCTGGATTGTACAATGTGCATTGCCAGAGCTTCTAGAAAACCCAATGCTAGAAAAGCAATTGTGCAAGTCAGGCTTAGGATGCATCTGTTGACCCTGGCCTGGAGCAGCAGGACAAACTGCATGTTGAAAGATCAGTGTAACAGCAGAGGTTTTGCACGAAGCCTCAGGTTCTTGTACCATGCCTGGCTTCAGGCACTGCTAGGAGCCTGCAGTTTTATGCATGATACAAGAGAAATTCCCAAAAGAACAAATGACAGCTATACACCTAGGGTCTGATTTTGTTCCACCTATTAGAGACCTAAGTGGATTTAGACACCTAAGTACAGTCCCATTTCACCAAGCTTGAGTTGCTGTAAAACTGTTAATGTAAAAGGTGGGGAGTCCTCTTCCTCCACAAAGCATTTTTGAGACATAATCTGAAGACTAAATTGACAGTGAGTTACAGAAGTAGACGAGTTAATATTTTTTTCAGGGACTTGAGCAGGCTAGAATAAGACTGTATTGAGGTGCCCTAGAGAATCTGTTCCCTCACACCACCTGACTTTCAACCTTAAATGTACAAAGATGATGAGCCAGGCCCCTCAAGTCTCATGAGATTGCCTTAACTATCACAAAATCTGAAAAACATAGCCACAGTGTCACATTTGCAACTTCTCTGCAAGCATGAGGACTAGAAGCATGGGTATAAGTGTCTGAAGAAAACTGAGATTCATATAATAACATGACTCCAAGAGCTGAGGGTTTAAGAAAAACATAAAATATAAGAGCAACAGCTACTTTTGTCTAAAAAACTCCCCTTAAACTCTAGACACTTCAAAAAGAAATCCAACTTTCAGCTGGAACATTTAGTACAAACAACTTGTGTCCACCTGTGTCTCCAAACCCCAGCATCCTCTTCACTTTGTTTTAAACTAGAAACATTAAAGTTAAAGGCCCTGCTCAAAACAGCCTCTGCAATGGAAGTCTGCTGTCTCCGGACATAATTCCCTCCCTGAGTTGGCTGGAGAAATGAGAAAGAGAGCAAAGCTGAAATAAAGCAGGGTTCCCAGGGAGACAAATAGCAGTAACTCACATTTATATAGTTAATTTCTCATGGAAGAATCCCAAAGCAGTTTGCAGCTTGTATAAGGGTTGCTCATCCACCAGTGAAATGTAGATCTCCATAGTCAGCTATCTTGTATCAGCACTTTATACATAAGTTTTGGAAGGAAAATAGGACAACTTCTCTGGCAACATCAGGGGTAATTGAGGTGGGACAAAATGTACATGCTGCAGGAATTGCTGGATGAGGTCCTGTCAACTTTGTTATGCAGAAGGTCAGGCTAGAGGATTATAGTCTCTTCTGGTCTTGGAACCTATAACTCTGATTAATCGTATCAAGAACCAGGAGTTGAACACCGTACCCTATTTATTATTATTTGTACTGTAGTTGGAACCACGGGCCTCGACCTAAACTAGGGCCCTAAGATGCTAGGGGCTGTACAAACACATATGGAGAGGCCACCTCTGCAGCAAAGAACTGCATAGAAAAGACCTACATAGAAAAGACAGGCGCAAGGTGGAAAGTGAAGGTTCTTCTCACACAGCATACACCTGTGCAACACTATGCAGCATCTTGTGGAGTTTCCCAAGCTAGGTCCAAAGTACTCAGGGGAAGTCATGTTAGAAAGACACAGATCAATTATTGTATTAAACAAAAAAGCTATTGGAGTGATGGATCAGTTCAGAGGAGGACAGTGACCTTCAATGTCCGAGTGGATAAAATCAAAACTTTTGTGATTCATCCTTGTGCTTAGCCAAAAAGGACTAGGATTCCAACCTGACACACACCAAGTACATGTATAACAACCAGGAAATGAGCAGGCTCATAATATGTGCTGGTGGCTGTGCCCAGAGTTAAACAGGAGGGACAGTTTGGAAGGGAGGACCAGCACTAACATGCAGATCTCACTGCCCTGCCAGAATTCTTGCCCATATGTAAATCTCAAAGAGAAATCTGTGGGCCATACTCCTTTGGCAGATGAATGCAAGCACTGGTCACAGAGCTAAATAATATCAGGGGGGCCACTGGGATGTTCCTAAGGGCTGGAATTCAGAACACCCCTTGGAAGATCAGAAGGTGATCTCCTATATAGGGTAAAGTAAGATGTAGAAATAGAGCTGTACTCTTCTCAGGGCTTCTCAGAAGAGCAATGTTCAGAGAAAAATCAAGAAGGCCAGAGTCTGAATCAGAAAGAAAATGTGAAAAGACAGAGAGACAGGAGTCCTGCCTTTACCTGCATCAAGGCTGTAACCTGTAACCTTGCCAACAAGGGGGTGATTTCAAATCATCCTTGCAGATGCAGTTCCAGCGCTGCCTAATCACTGTATTTGTGGTCCATTTGCTATACAACCTGTATTAGCAAATTGTACCTGCAGGGGATAAGCCTGACTAATTCCCTGTCAGTTCTAGAAGCCATCAGTTGCAGCCAGAGATAATTGGCCTCAACCTCAACACAAGAAGTCAAGCAAGAAAGCTTCCAAAGTTCTTAAGAGAAGCAAACGTGTTGTGTAAAATGCAGTTGCCTGGATGTAACAGTGGAATCCCTACAATCAAATGCCTGAAGGTAGCTAATACACTTAGGAGCTATATGAAGTAAAATAAACTTCAAGTTGTGAAATAGGTTCTCTCCTCATTTACACTTGTGTAAATCAAGGGGTGACTCCACTGAGAACATTTGACTCTGGACAGAGATAATGGTCACAACCAGTGTCCAGGCAATTTCACCTATACAGGCAGAACCTGGGGCTGTCCTAGTGGCTCCTTTATGACCTCATCTTATAGCTGTAGCATGAGGTGGAGGAGAAGATAGGCATATCTCAGCACCTCTGAAAGCCAGACCACTTTAAATTAGTGCCTAATTAGGTACTTAACTCTAGATAGTTTAGGTTTGAAAATATTGGCTTTATAAGCCAAGGGCTCAAAGGATATGCCTTGAAGGCATACCATATTGCAGCATTTTGATTACGAAGTGTTGCTAGGACTGGAGAGAGTTGAATCTCTGCTTTGTACATGCTTTGTACGTGAAAGATGGATAAGGGGCCTGTGGTGGGGTTCATGACAGATGGGTAGTGTTGTGGGATGGTAGGTGATTTGAGTATAACAGGATGTCTCACCAGTGTTTTTTAAGTTGGGCAGAGGTATATGATAACTTTTGAAATACAGTGCTTTATTTTACACATGTACATTTAATTTAGGAGACTTTCTGGATTGTGACTGCATCTTCAGATCTACCTGCCTACCCCTAACTGTTCCCTTCCTTACATTTAAGCCAAGGGTCGGCGATGTTTTTGGGCAGAGTGCCAAAAAAAACCCAGTAACCTTGACTGGGCAGTGACAGGGACCTACCCAGAGCCCAGGCTGGCTGTGGAATGCCAAGCAAAATGACTTAACGAGCCATGCTCTGGCACACATCAGGGGTTGCTGACTCCTATTTTAAGCCGTTATGGCAGCATTTTCCCAGATTCTTCCTCTGTTGATCTCCTTCTGGGTTCATGACTGAACCTCCACTGCAAGTTCCACTTCCACAGCTGATTTTCTGTGAGCTTTGTCAAGTGTCTATTGTTGAGTGCCATGATCCCACTTGAGATTGTGAGCTCCAGATTTAGGAACATCTGGCTTAGGGATTTTAACTGTTGTTTTCCTTAATGCACATACATACCAGGTAATGTGTTAATTTGTTTTATGTGTTCTATATAATATACACTGTGTGCAACGTGTGCATGCATGTGTATGTACATGCACGTATAAAACCACTTAAAAATGTAAAATTAAAGTAGGTAAAATGAGGAAATGCCAGCATTATAGTTACTCATGAAACTTTATTTTTTCCCTTTTGTATATATGCATTATGATATATGCATTATGATATATGATGCATTATGTGATCATATACATTTCTGAGGACTTCAACTTCTAGTATTTACTAGCTTCTGAATGTTTCACTTTTTGCAGTGTAGTTTTATGTGTTTTACACACACACGTATGCAAGAATAATTTCTCCAGAACCAGGGCCAGATTAACCCTTTAGGGGCTCCTAGGCAAACAAATTAGTGGCCCCCTACTTAATACTGTATATGTATATTACTTTTTTCACTCAGTAATTATAATATGTAAAATAAGCTGGGCCCCTTCCTCCCTTAGGCCCCTAGGCATATGCCTAGTTTGCCTATGTGTTAATCCAGCCCTGCCCTGGACTGAAAAGCAGCCACCTTTGAGCTGAAGTTCAACAATGCACAGCAACAGTAGCTTAAAGAGAAAGCCAGGAAGATTACAGTATCCATCTGAATCTGCATATTGTAGATTTACCCTGTGCTTAAATGAACTGCAGTTCTGTTGTTTGTTCAAGCCACTCATAATAATGACACCAGACACAAATATTGGAAGAGTACTGCCAAACTGGCAGGAGCAGAATATATTGCGAACCTGAAGTAAAACTGTACATGCATTAGCATTAGCAGATTCAACAAAAAATAACTTTGGATTCACAAATGCAGATTCAACATATTCCCATCTCTGACAAGTTCAGTGTGTCAAGATCTGCCACTGGAATAAAACATTACAATTGTAGTAACTTAAACTGAGTTATAGTAAGATACCAGGTAATGATCTGGTCTGATATGTAGTATGGTCGCTGTCAGAAGACTCTACCCTTCCTTGCAGTGGGATAGATATGATGGCCTAATGGTTTTTTTCTATCTCTGATGATTATTCCTCTAAACTGGAATGTGGCCAGACCACTGGAGCTAACAAACCTCCTCTTGTGCAATGATGACAGGGAAAAATTGTCTCCAGACCATTCACACACTCTCTGGGCTCTGAAAAGCACAACTTTCTTCATTTTTATGACATCTCTGTGAAGCCTCGCCATAAAGGGACACATGGGAACTGGAAAGGATTAGTTTGGAGGGTTTTCCTTGTCTTTTCATGAGCTGCAGATGCCAAATGATGCTTTCTTTGCTGAGCTAAGAGTCGAAATTTGCTACTTGCAATGCATTTCTGTGGTGGGAAATGTGCTGAAATCCAAGCCCAACAGCTCCTTGAGGAGCACTAACAACTGACCCCTGAGAAACAGGCTCTTTGAATGACACCCACCTGGGTATTTGCTAGATATAGGGCTCACCGAAAGCAGAGACAGAGATTGTATTATGCTGGTCAGGAAGGCTGGGGAACAGACCGCCAACCTGCTGACCTGCTACCCCACCTAGCGCCCATGAGGGGTCTGTGCAGCTTCCTGGCCTCGCATTTGCTTTTCATTAGCTTTTTTAACACCACCAGGAGATGAAATAACAAAGGAGCTGCAGAGGTTACAGGATTTCAGTTCTGGGATGACAGAAATATTACAGGGAGCTTTAATCCCTTAGTAATTTGATCCCATATAAATGGACCCTGGAGGTTAAAAACAACACAGCCCTTTAAAAACATAACACAAATTACCAAGACAGTGGAGTTCCTGCAGATAGTGGCTCCTCTGCCCTGCCCTGCACAGAAACTGGCTTCAGTCCCACAGACCCCTTCTCCCTGTCTGGCCAGAGCTAGTTTTGCAGCCTCTCACCATCAATACTGTTTATTTCTACCTGTGGGTCCTATAGGTTAGATCAGGGCTGCAGTTCACATGGCCCTGCTCAGTCTGTGTGTTTGGGGCTAGTTCCTGCCCTCAGAGACGTTACACTCCAAACAGCCAAGGCAGACGAGAGGTGGGAGGGGAAGTGCACCCGAGCAGTGCACTCAGCAGGTCAGTGGCAGGACTGGGAATAGAGTCCCCGTTTCCTGAATGCCAATCCAGGGGAAGACTCTTCATTCCTTTGCAGGCACCCAAGCCCATAACCTTATCTCTTTCCCACAGCTTCTTTCTTTGGAGACAGCTTTGTGGAGGTGCCCCCAGTGGATGCACACAGCGCAGTTCATCTCCGCCTCCAGTTCTACACACGCCAGCACAATGGTCTCCTCTTCCTGGCTGCTGGACAGGCTGACTACCTCCTGGTGGAACTGCGATCTGGCATCCTGCAGGTCAGCAAGGCTCTTTTCTTTCTGCAGCAGGGGTACCAAGCCTCCTGGCCACATTTGGCCTTAGACAAGGCAGGCTTTGTCCCACTGAGGTCACAAGGGGCACTTGCTTACTCCCAGGCTGGGTTTGATGCTCAGCATGAAGCCCCGTGAGGAACCTGTGAGCAGACTGCTCTGGGCCTGACAGTGTGATGTGGGTAGTGACTGCCACCAAGCTGCACATTTTTAGGGCTATGGTGTCTGTCATA
>NW_017728911.1:4841042-4861218 GCF_001723895.1 Crocodylus porosus | reverse complement strand
CACCCCTAGTTCTAGGGCCCTAAATGGAGGATGTCGATACAGGTACCTGACTCCCCCGACAGTCAGACCACCTCTGGAAGGTTGAGTATTCTAAGGTAAAGGACAGCTAATAGGACAGACAGGGGTTCAGAAGGAAGCCATGGAAACCACCAGCTCATGGCCAAGTTCAGCTTTGACTAGGCAAACCTCAGAAAGGTTGGTGAGCCATGGCCTGTAGCACACATGTAACTGCTGTGTTGACAGCTTAGGGCACCATCTCTGTATAACCCCCACAGGTGTTTTTTTATTGGCCTTCTGCACTTACCCTGGCTCCACATCAGGAGATCTACCACAGACCAAAGCATGGCAGAGACCATGCCAACAGGCTCCCTTTTACCTTAAACCCTTAAGGCTCCAGGATCGACTATTTTACCCACTTATGACACTCTTTAATCCTACTGACCCATGTACAACCAGTGTTGTACCCATACCCTGCCTTCTAGATGCCAGGTGGGCCCAAGGGTCGGGGTGTCCAGACTGTGGAATAAGCTCCCTCCAAAGGTGATACAATCACCTACCCTGGAAATCTTCAAGAGGAGACTGGACAGTCACTTTGCTGGGGTCACCCAACCCCCAGTTTTCTTTCTTGCTGGGTGCAGGGGACTGGACCCAATGATCTTCCGAGGTCCCTTCTGGCCTTACAGTCTATGAATCTATGATGGCTGATGCCTTGTCTATGGTCAATGAGTGACAGAGCAGAGGAGGAGAATCCAGAAAAGTGAAGGGCTGTCACTCATCAGCCTCCCCTTCCACAGAAACCTCTCCCTGACCGCAGGAGGAACCAGGCTCAGATGGACCATCTGAGTGAGCTGGAACATAGGGTTGTGCTATCAGTGTCTGCCACAGAGGAATAGCACCAGGAGAGTCCTCTACACATATACTGTTCCCCGACATTTCTCAAGTCCCAAGAAAGCCACCCAGGCAGTCTCACAGACCACATGGCTAGAGTGTCTGGCAGGCAGCTCTGTGGGGCGGATGATTCTAGGTTTCTCTAATGCAGGCCATCTGTCAGAAGGGAGCCCACTCGACTGGCCTTTCAGGTCCTGTCATCCAACCCTCTATTACCCAGGCTCCAAGGCTGCTCTTTGTGGCGAGACTGTTCCGGCTGAGAAGACAAAGCCTGCTATCTCCCTTGCAGCAGGGGGGAGAGCAATGGTTAAGGAGCTGGAAGAGGCCAGGTCCTCAGACATGAGGACAGCAGACAGGAAGGGAGGAAGGCAGGAGCCCAAAGTGAAGATTTATCACATGGCTGAGTTCCTCTTTGGTGGGAGAGAGAGGAAGAGGAGAAGGAGGCGCCTCACTCCCACTGTGCACAGAGGTTCTTGCCCACCCTCTCCAGTGATCTCCTCCTAGGCCCAGCAATGGGATGGGAGACCACAGGAAAGACCTCCAAGAAATGGGCACAAAACCTACCGAGGGCTTAGGAAGGGTTTCTAGATGAGCAGATAAGTATTTTTGGATAGAAAGAGACAGAGAGCCTTGGGTCACAGACCATGGAACTATCACAGGGGAGGAATGATGGCTTCTTATACCCCTTTCCACAACCAACATACATGCCCTATCTACCTTCCTTGAGGTAGGGAGTAGCAGGTGTCCAGTTACCTCTGCATGTCCAGTTACCTCTGCATGCCCAGACCTATGGACCAGATAGCCTGCACAGGGACACAGATTGGATTCTCACTTCAAATGACTGTTCCTAGATGCATGGGCAGAGAGACAATGCATGCTACATAATGAGCTCCATAGACCTGCTTAAATAATGGACAGATCTCTAGATATCACAGTTACAAGTGGCAGAGAACTCCCCAGATGCAGATTACTCATACTGTGTGCACATGTACACACGTTCACAGCAGTGGCCACTGAAAACCCTGAACATGTCAAGGGAGACCATCCTCACAACTCCCAGATACCATCCATTTTAAGCATGGGGAAGAAACAGCTGAGAGTTCACTGTGAGATAATTGTTAGCAAATCCTGAGTTTTTACATGGGGTTCACGCTGTGTGTGTGCTTCAGAAACAAAATCAATGCAGCATGAAGGCTGCACAATTAAGAGGTATGCTATTACCTAGTCCTATTCCTCTTCCTTAAATCTGGGGCTTAATATGTCTTTGCCTACCTCAGCCTCAGTCAGCCATGATCCTACTAGCCTAGTAGGCCTATTGAGCTAGTGGGGCACAACAGTGATAGACAATGGCATGCCAGGGGGTAATGGGGTTACATTCACATCAGTCTTTTTCTGACTCCCCAGCCCAAAAAGCCAGATATTTACTTACAGTTGGGTCAAACGGAGGTGGGCACAAGGGCTGAGCAAGGCTTGACCTCATGCCCCTAGATAAGTGATTCTCAACAGGGTGTTGCAGTCAACATGTGCACATGTTTCACAAAATAAATGCAGAAATTTCAAATAGGAATTCATAGTGTCAAACATTCTGACCCACCATGGTCTTTCTGAGTTCTTTGCAACAGAATTGTTCTGTTATTTTTTTCTGGAGTAAAAAACCAAGTGAAAACTAAGAACTGGCATTTTCTGATGGGGGCCTTGAGAACCACTGGTCTAGAACTATGACAAAAGATGCTTTAAAACCAGTCTGCCATCACATCCATGAATCACCAGAAATAGGCCAAATGTGCAAAGCAGCCAGCTTAATGTTGCTTTTGCAGCCTTGGACCAAAGCCTCTCTTGGCATTACTGTGGACTGGGATGGAGTTCAGCACGTTTACACTACACCAAGGAAGTTCACGTTTGATTGAGGGGAACATGGAGTAGATGAGGGCACATTCCCACCATTATGGCTAGTGTTTTCCTCCTAGACACCCTTTACATTTTCTGCAGGGCTGAGTTTATAGAAGAGGAGCACAGCTAATATTGTAAAGGCTGAATCTTTACAATGGAGGAAGAAAAAGGCCCTAATGTTCCTGTCCTACTGAGTTGTACTCTTTGCAGAACCAGAGGGGAGGGCAGAGAAAAGGAATGGGGGACTTTATTTAGAGTGGCCTTTGGGCTGCTGTGACTTGCATCTAGTGAACCATTGCTTGAAGGAGGTTCTGGGAGCTGGGGATCACTATGGTATAAGAACTTCCTAGAGCTGGCCTTACCCCCTTTCCTTGCCTTTCCCAGAGAATGTCATGCACATGCCAAGCTTCCAGCTCCACTTGTCTTCTTTTATTGCAGGTTAGACTACAGCTGGGCTCAGAGGAGATAATGGTCAACTCTCCAGCAGGCCTGCAGCTCAATAACTTAGTTATCCACAGTGCTGAGCTGTTGGTCAGTGATGGTCAGATGACTCTGATTGTGGATGGCCTCTTTAACACCTCTGTGGAGATCCCAGGACCCCAACAGCTGCTGGACATTCAATATGGTCTCTACGTAGGTGGGGCTGGGACCCTGGAGCTGCCATACCTCTCGAGGTCCAGCTCACCATTCAGAGGCTGCCTCCATACAGTGATCTTCAATGGCCTAGATGTTCTTTCTCTCCTGACATCTGGTGATGGCTCCAAAATATTCCACAGAGTCCAGGAAGGGTGTAGCACAGAGTTCTCTGCTGGGCCTGATGACCCTTTCAGTTTTCTGGGACCACACTCTTACATTATTTTCCCTGGGTGGAGTGCAAGGGAAGAAGGGACCATTGAATTTGTGATAACAACGAGTATCACTCAGGCCCCTCTGATCTACCAGTCAGGGCTGAACAATGACTTCATCTACCTAGAGATCTTTGATGGGCGCTTAAGGGGAGTAGTTGAAAAAGGGAATGGGACTGTCACCCTGCACAATAATTTCTACATCAGTGACGACCAGCAGCACTATGTGAAAGTCTATGTGGACATGTACAAGTTTGAGATCCTTGTTGACTACTACGGCTCACGGACATCCAACCGGGGTATCCACAGCCATCTTGATCTCCAGGGAAGCCTCTTCATTGGAGGTGTGAATGAAAAGGCCTTGCACAGGTTGAGGGAACACCGACTTGCTTTCATCTCTGGGGACAGCTCTGTCAACAGGTCATTCATTGGCTGCTTGGAGGACCTGAGGATAAACTTGGAAGAGAAGAGCCTGCAAGATGCTCTGGTCACAAAGGGCATAACAACAGTCTGTGGAAAGCAGGAGCAGTACTGGGACTATGAGAATGTATATGAGCAGGATGAAGCAACCACAACCCCAGTTCCCAATGTCTGGCATGAAGTGCTGGGCCCAGTGCTGGAGCCTTGCCACCCTGACCCTAGCCTCCCTCCCATCTTTTCCAACCTCACTAGGCTGTTGCATGTCAGCCCCCTCATTGTCGCTGAAGGAGGCACAGCCTTTCTAGAATGGCGACACACCCAACCTACCATAGACCTCAACAGTGCAAGTATCAGGCAGTCTCAGGTCCTTTTTAGTGTCACAAATAACCCCAGGCATGGCCAGCTGGAACTAGATGTACCAAGTTCTAGAAGCAGAAGGAAGTTCACTTTGTTGGATGTAGTGAATCGGAAAGTCAAGTATGTCCATGATGGCTCTGAGAGTCCCATGGACCAGCTGATGCTGGAGGTAACGGTTACTGCCCGGAGGGGGGTTCCTGACTGTTTGCGGCAAGGCCAGATTTACCTGCTCCCAGTAATGATCAACCCTATCAATGATGCCCCACAAGTGATCTTCCCCCATGGGGACCTCATGGTGATTCTGGAGCACACACGGAAACACCTGAGCATGGACATCATCCAAGCACATGATGATGACACTTCCTGTGACAACCTGAAATTCCAGCTGCTTGGCAGCAAGAGAATGGAAGAAGGTTATGTGGAATATGATTTCCAACCTGGAATACCCATTGATGAGTTCTCCTGCAGGGACCTGGAGGCAGGCAATGTGGTCTACGTCCACCAAAGTGGACCATCATTACAACTCATCTTTCAAGTGAGTGATGGCATGGTCAGGAGCCCAGTAGCTGCTTTGAGAGTCATTGCCATTGAGCCAGACATTCAAATACACAATAATACAGGCCTGTTCATCTCTCAAGGAGGCACTGTTTTGATCACCACAGCCAATCTCTCAGTAGAGACCAATGCAGTAAAACAAAGAGTAACCATCATTTATCGCCTCACAGATCCTCTCTGGTATGGTGAAATCCAGAAGCAAGGGAGCATGGGAGGGGAGTGGAAGCAAGTTGAAGCTTTCCACCAGCAAGACATTGAGCACGGGCGTGTACAGTATTTCAGCACAGACCCTGAGCACCATCTGGAAGATGTCATGGAGAAGCTGAGGTTCGAGGTCCAAGTTGGCCAGAAGGTCTTACCAAACAATACTTTCCTCATCAGGATCAAAAGGGCAACTATCAAGATGAGGACCATGGTGCCCCTGCTGATGAAAAACAAACGACACAGAAACATCACTGCCAGGGAACTGGAAGCAACCTTGGAGGATCCAAATGCTACCCCACTTCCTTTCTACTATAAAATAATCCAGGCACCCAAAAAAGGGAACCTTGAGCTTCTGGGCAGTAGGCTAACAGAAGGCTTTGGATTTACCCAAGAGGCCTTGCAGAGAAGACAACTCAGCTACAGCGCTACAATCAGGAATGCTAAAGAGACTGAGGACTCCTTCCAGTTCCGTGTCACTGCTGGTGACCAGTATTCCCCGGTGTACATCTACATGATCAGCATCGGGGGGGACCCAGACGCACCTGCCCTGACCAACGTTCTTTTATCTGTCCTGGAAGGAGGTCAGGCTGTCATCTCCAAGGACCACCTGTTTGTACAGAGCTTAAGTAGTATGGACTATATGTATGAGGTGATTGAAGGGCCAGCTCATGGGAAGTTGATCTGGAGGACATCACCAAACTGGCCGGCCAATGAAGAGGTCATTACCGAGTTCACCAATGAAGACATCCTCCACAGAAGGCTTCTGTATCAGCACGATGACTCTGAGACCACAGAAGATGATATCCCCTTTGTGGCCATCCAGCAGGATGAAGGCAGCACAGACCCTGAAGCAGAAGAGGTGAGGGGGGTCTTTAGAGTCTCCATCCAGCCTGTCAATGACCACACACCCATCCAGGTAGTGAACAAGGTCTTCAATGTGGTGCGGAACGGCCAGCGCTTGCTGACCACTGATGATATTGCCTTTGTGGATGAGGACTCTGGTTTCTCAGATGCCCAGCTGGTGCTGGTGAGGAAAGACATTCTATTTGGTAGCATCCACTCCATTGAGGACAGGAGCCGCCAGGTCTACCGCTTCACCCAGGAGGACTTGAGGAAGCGGAAGATTCTCTTTGTCCACTCAGGGGCTGACCGAGGCTGGATCCAGCTCCAGGTCTCCGATGGCCTCCACCAAACCACAGCTGTCCTGGAAGTACAAGCCTCGGACCCCTACATCCAGATTGTCAACAACACTGGCTTAATCATCCACCAAGGGAGTCAGGGAACTATTGACTCCTCTGTCCTCAACCTGGAGACTAACATGGACATAAGAAATGATGAGGACATCCGGTTTCTGATAACCACCCCACCACAATGGGGGATGGTGCTTAGAGGGGGCCAGCCTACAGGGATCTTCTCCCAAAGGGACCTGATGAATGGAGAAATAGTGTACCAGCACAACGGCAGCAGGAACTCGAGGGATGAATTCCAGTTCTCCGTAGAAGCGAATCAGGTGGCTGTGGAAGACACCCTGGAGGTCACCGTGTTCCTGGATAGCCACCCATCTCCCTTGACTGTTGTCCACCACAAAAGAATATATGTCTTTGAAGGGGAACCAGTTGAGATTAAGAAAGACCATTTGCTGGTAAGTAGGACTTTCTGAAGTTATGTTGCCTTGATCTTATTTATCCAAGCATTAATGTACCTTCCTGGTTAAAGGATCTGGGACAGCAAAGTTCTGCAGTACCCTCATGAGCTGCTAGGCTCTGCTCTGTAGAACCTGTTAGGCCCAATTTCTGTTCATACTGCAGCCCCTTTGAGCTAGGTCCAGCAGCAGAAAGGGAGTGTAAATACAAGTGTGCCCACATTAAGCCCTCTGTGAATTGCCAGGGGTCATAATCCAATAGAAAATTGGTTACTCTAAGGAAGGGGCATCCCCTTTCTCCATTAAGCAGTTCCAGAGGACTGCTAAACGAACCTTCCTATTACCAGTGAGAACAAGCTGCCTGTCCCATCCCAGGATGAAATGGCCTCTGCATTAACTCTCCCTTTTTCTCTCACCCTCTTCCTCCCACACAAACATACAGGTGACCCATGAAGAGATCCCACCTCATAAGATCATCTACTCAGTGAGCAGTGTCCCTCACTCTGGGTTCCTGGCAATGATGTATCATGACAGCGATTCTGATGAGCCTCCCAGTCTGGAGCGCGTCCATTCCTTCACCCAGAAGGACATCAATGA
This sequence comes from Crocodylus porosus, assembly GCF_001723895.1. Classification (NCBI taxonomy): domain Eukaryota; kingdom Metazoa; phylum Chordata; order Crocodylia; family Crocodylidae; genus Crocodylus; species Crocodylus porosus. The sequence goes on along the minus strand of NW_017728911.1, from coordinate 4,853,820 downwards.
AGGCAAGGTCCTCTACCTGCACTCTAAGCGTGAGGAGCAGACCGACCAGTTCACTGTGGACATCATGGCCAGCAGGGTAGATGCCCTGCGGGGGATTGTGGTGAACTTGGATGTCCTTCCCATCGCAGTCCCTCTGGAGGTCCACAATGTCACAGTCATGGGCAGGGGCTCCACAGTCCTCTCCACAGACATCCTGACCATCCCCAGAGCCTACATCACAGTGCTGAGCGTGGAGTTTGTGATTCTTGAGCCCCCAAAATATGGGACCATCCAGAATATTGATAGACCCGAAGAAGGCAACCTTCATTTCTTCTCCTGGAACGAGGTACAGAAGCAACTGTCTTGGGGCTGGGATACATGGCCAAAAGGGCTTTTGAAGGGACTGTGGCAAGATTAGAACCCATGCACTTGATCCTGATCCCCCAGTGATGTAACTCCACAAAATCAGGCCCAAGTGATACAGGGTGGATTAGAAGCTCATGAAACACAGCAGACAGTGGAAATACTGAGGGTCATACATGTTTTCTCTGTGTTGAGAGATCATGGAGTATTACCTTCTGCCTTTGACCCAGGCACAGAACATCTCCCAGCATCAGTGAGGTGGGCTGCTCTGTGCACAGATGGGTCGGTGGGCTGGGATACAGCCCATGGGGACAATCCCGTGTGGTCTGATTCTGTACCCCTCAGCTCTCCACCCACTGGCCTGGGTTTCACAGCACAGGGGAGCAGGCAGGACCCCTGATGGGTGGCTCCACAGAGAAGCCTTTCAGCAAATGAGACACTCTCAGGCTCCTGAACTCGGTGTCTGTCTCACCCCCAGGTGGAGCAGCAGCTCATCCAGTACACACACGATGGAAGTAAGACCCGGGCTGACAGCTTCACCATCCTGGCCAATGCCTCTGAAGTCGACCGACAGAGTCAGCCCAAGACCATCTCCGTCACCATCGTCCCACGCAATGACAAGGGGCCTGTGGTTACCATTAATGCTGGGCTGCAGGTAAATGTCCTCACCTATGGGAGGCAGCTCAGAGACCTCTGCCATTACTTTATCCCAAGGCAGAGATTTACTTTGGGTGACCTGGAGCCTGCATTGGGTTGGTGGGGGAGAAGAGTCTCCTTCAGACCCTCTGCAAATGGCACCTATCTACTAGCCAGCAGGGTCAGTTTAGGCAACAGCAAGCCTGGAGGAACAGGCAACCCAGCAAACATCTGATTATAAGCTACCCATGGGCGGTGGGGGGGGAGGCGCCCCACACACATACTGGACACACACTGCTACACAAGGCAGCCTAACTCAGAGGGGAAAGGGGGCAGGCCATTTCTGAGTTCCTGGGCCTGCAAACTGAGTACACACTACTGAGTACATACTACTAGATGCCTTCAGGAAGCAGTGGGTAATATCAGGATCATCATGTTGTGTCCTCCTCTGAATCCCTAATTATTAACTCTTGATCTGCACTTCCTCCTCCCCTGTTTATCTTTGGTTGTCCCAGACAACGTGGCTGCCCCACTCCTGGTAATGAAGAGAGCTTACAGCTTTTTTACTCTGTTTCTACCCACCAGAGGAACAAGAATGACCTTTAGTCTTGGGTGGATCTAAAAGCCCACTGTCTATTCAGTCTAGCGTTTCAACAGCTGTCCTGGGCTGGAGGGTGGAGGCCCAGTGTGATTTCATGCCTGCTGGCTTGAGCAGGGGAAAGAGAAGGGAGCAGGGCTCCCTCTGCACATGTAAGGCAAGTGTGTATCCTCCCATCTCCCTTTTTGTGGACTAAGTATGGGCAGTGGCAATGACCTCTGGGTGGTTTTGTTCTGTCACAGATGTTGGTGCATGTAACCAAGGTGTGGGGTGATTACCTCAGGGCCTGCTAGGCTTGGAACCAATACAAGGGAAACAAGTGGAGCAGTAATGATTATTTATGAGCCAGGGCGTTACCTCTGCCCTCAGGGACCTGGGTGTAAGCACAGTCAGAAGGGGTAAGAGCAAGTGAAAAGAGAGCACTGGTGCTGGTTTAGCCTCTGTGAGTTACTGACCCATGTCACCGAACCATTAGAGCACTTACACTGAAAAACACTGGGAACTCTGGAAGAGAGGCGTCCCATGGTGAGCTCTGGGGCAGGGCTTAAGAGAGTATTAGTCAAGGTATAGAGGGAGTGTAGGACTGTGGGGCAGGACTGGGGGGCAGGAGAGGGTACTGGTAGGGGCTGTGGGATCCCAGGGCTGGAAAGCAGGGGTCACTCTACATCAGCAAGCTGTGAGGTAGGGGGAACCTCCCAGTACCTTCCTGCCTAGTGTTGGAAGCTCCCTTTCCAAGTGAGATACAAGCCCAAGTGTGGGGAAGACAAAGAAAATGGTAAAGTCTATGACTTCAGGAAGAAGTCTCTTGGCAGTCAAGGAAAACTGGTGGGACCTGGCTCCAGCTGCAAAGTCGTTAGTTGCTGGCTGTGCCAAAGCAGGGCAAAGGGCAAGGAAGTACTTGAGCAGAGGGAGTTGTGTGACTTTTACAGTTTTTCCACTGACCCCTAACATGGAGTTGTGCTTTCAAGAGAAAGGAAAACATCTCTTCGGATGGCAAGTGAAGCGTGTACATGTGTTTTTTCTGTCTTCCCCTTGCAATGCCCACCATGGCCACATGATGGGAGCATTACACCGTTTTCCAGCCTCTAGGTCTGTAAAGGGCTGGTGCTGCTCAGTGCGAGCCAGGCAGGATACTACAGCGTACACAACTTCAGGCTTGTGTGGTTATGGGACTGGCCTGGGCCCAGCATGGTAACAGGCTCGGTGCTTGGAAAGTCCAAAGCCGCTCTCTTCTTGCATTCCTGCTCCTGAAGACTATTGACACAAGCCTGCCTGAGCCAGGCCAGTGCACACCTCTGCGTCCTGATAAACTCTGCCCCACAGCAGAGCAACCCTCCAAGAGCAAACAACAGACTTCCAGCCAGAACTGTCTCTCCCTTGGGGGGGAGGGAGGGGAAGGGCAGGGAATGAAACAAGGTGGTATCTTGTTTGTCAAGCAGTGGAGTCTAGTAGTGATGAGTACAGGTGGGGGGAAAGGGGATGCTGGACTCCTGGAGGAGTGGGGACTGGTAGTCGGACCAGGCAGTGGGGCTCAAAGCTCCTGGGCTCTGGGCTCCATTCTGTAATCAACTTGCTTCTTTGCCCTTGGTCAAGCCTGAGCCTGGTTCTTAATAGAGTAAGGATGGCTGAGGCAATAGTGCTGACCTTTACCGTGAGCACAGAGTGCTGGAGCACCTGGCCAGCAGAGTCCCAGGAGCACAGAGCCCTGGTAGAGGGGCTCTCATTACAGTGACACAGGATACAGGGGGCTGGTGTCTGGTAGCAGGTCCCCAGGGAGGCTCCTTTAGTCATGCCAAGCTAAGCCAGGCTGCTTCAGGCTGCCTGAAGGATTCTTGGTCCCTCCAACAGTGCTTTCACAAGAAGACCCGTTCTCTTATGTTGTGCTGCAAGTGGGAGAATCTCTGCACCCTCATATACAGCCTTGACGCTCATCATATTTCTCAGCAAAGCAAGGAATAATTATGCAATATTTATTTATGCACATGTTAAATATATGCATGCATGTGCTTTGGTCTGGATTCCTGGAGGCACTGAGTATGACACAACCCCAGGTAAAATCCTGGACTCTCCAAGGTAAAATTAATTCTGGGAAGGGTACATAAATGTGCATTGTTAAAGGAGGGGAATGGGAGCCAGGGCTTCTGGGGTCACTTCCTAACTTTGTAACAGACTTGCTATGTGAACAGGCAAGACCCTTTACCTTGTCCCTTGCTTGGTATCTTAGAGAAAACAAGAAAAATCCTAGAATCTCCTAGAGTGCTGGTCACCAGCAGATCTCACAGCAACTAGAGATGGCAGTGCTGTTAGCTCCATTTTAGAGAGGGGGAAGATGAAGTACAAGGTAAAGTGACATGCCCCAGGTTACCCAAGAAAGCAGTGGCAGAGCCAGAAATGGAAGCCAGGTTTCCTGAGTCCCAGCCCAGGGTCCTGTCCCCCAAGCCACAGAGCAACATAGCTCTCTCTGTGCACCATAGTGACTGTTTGAAATTCACCACCCCCAGCAAAAGGCTGAGGGCACAGTGCAGCCCCCTCAGCACCTCAGCAGCTAGCTGGACAATGCAGGATAGGTAGCACAAGGACTGCTGTGCCCCTGGGAGGAACAGGCGTAAGTACAACAGCAGAGCCTACAGCAAGGAGCTACAGTACTGCTGTGGCCAGTTGCAGCCCCAGGTCCAAACTCAAATCACCAAAGCCACCCCGCACTCCAGTGCTCCCCCAGCTCTTGCCACAGCCCCAGCCACCCTGCCCTGCCCTCTTACAAGGGTTTCTTAATGAAGGGCCCAGCAAACTCCTGTGCTCCAGGCAGAGGCAGCAGAGTCTATCCTCCTCCTCAGAGACAGCATTAACCCTTTTGCTGCCTCTCCTCAGACAATAGCCAAGGTGTAGTAGTAGTAGTATCGCCTCCCTTGATTCTGCAGCTTCTAGGCACCCTGCTCCATCCAGCCTGACACAAAAGCTGTGCTCTGGATGGAAACCCAGCGAGGGACCTCACACTCGAGCAAGAAGAAAGTAACATCCCCCCTGACCTGTCAGTTCTTGCTTGCTGAGATGGGGCTGCCTTTCCAACTCCAGCTCAGAGCTGTGAGCAACAAATAGCCATTAACAAGCTCCCATCTGCTGCACATACTGTTTGCCTGAGGGAAAATACCTGAGCAGAGACCAAAAACTGCATCAATGCTCCCAAGACTGCAGGGCCATCATCTGCTCAAGGCCTGGAGGAGACTCGGTTGCTGGTTTATTCTAATCCAGTCCATTAGAGAGCAGCCCTGCAATACCCAGTGCTCACATACTCACATACACAATTCCCTCCAGGGCTTGCTGTGAAAAACAGCCCAAAATAAAACCAGCCTCATTACAGAGTTAAGGCTCCATCAGCATTTCCATTAGGCTAACCGCCCGGTCCCTGGGGATGCTGGGTTAACTCCGACCCACTGACAGGAAGGCCTGTTACAGCCCTAATTGTCTCCCCTCCAGGAATGGATTGTTTACAGAGGGGCTTAAACAAATGGGGCTGCTGCCTTGTTTTGGAGCGGGAGGAATCTGGAGCAGCTTTAGAAGTGGCAAGGGCTGGCCTGTGTTTTTCCCTCTCTCACATCAAATTACTTCACTGTTTAAAGGTTGAGGTCCAGGCTGGAGACTGCACAAAACCTAACCCACAATAACAAGATGTGGATGTGTTTAAATTCCAGCAAGAACAGGGGTTGCCAGCAGTTGGATTGAAACCTTGCTGGGTTTGCAACAAGGGGCTAGGTTCAGTGGAGCTACAAAACTACCTGATGGGGCCCTCTTGGGAATTTTCCCAGTGTAAAGGGAGCCTCAGCAGCCACACAGACTAAGTGACCCTTCCACCTGGACCCCTAGCACAGCAGGCCTGTGAGAAGACACTGCAGCTAGTCCTAGCAGCAAAAACAGCCACTAGCACTACAACTTCCACAGCGATGACTAGAGCAGCCTCATAGCTGCTCTAGCTTTGTCCAGGGGCCAAAGCAGCCCTCAGGACAGATGATGCAGTAAGCCCCTCTGCTTCATCTTGTCCACTGGTCTCATCTTGCTTGGAAGCACCAGACGGCTTATGCATGTTTAAACCATTCAGTGGTTGCAACCTCCCAATCTGAGCGGTCAATTTGTATTTCCAGCCTAAAAGCTAGTGCAAATGGTTTGAAGCCCTTGCCTTGAGAGAGCATCAGAGCAGCAGCTGTGTCTTGGGCTGAACCTCCCTAGCAGCCATTCATCAAAGCAAGTCATGCCAAAGCCAGTTCTGCTGCTATTTGGATTGCTACATAGGAATCCCCCAGAGCATGCAGGCGACAGGGAGTCTGACCATGTCTAAGACAAGCAAGCAGGAGTAAAACCAAATGCAAAGCTTCAATAATTCAGAGAAGATACGGGATATAATTAAGCCGTTCAATGAGGGCAGAGCAACTCACGGCAGCAAGCCCCAGTAAGGAAATGCACTGGACATTCTCACTAGTTCTTCCTGCTGTTCAGGAAGCATTGACACCAAAGCTGCAGGGCTTTCTATTAGCTTGCTGTGGGGTTCAGGCAATGGAGCAGAAATGAATTACAGCAACCCAGGATACCTGCCTTGTGCACCTGTTAAAACCGCCCTTTCTACCTTGGTGAGGGGGAATTTTGGATGGTGCCAAATCCAATCTAAGATTGATCTGCCACTAAGAATCCTCCAAGCAGCCTTACTTCCTCATTAGTGCATGAGTATTAGAGGGAGGGAACAGAGAGGCCTCCATGTAGAAGGCAGCAGGGCTGGGAGAAGAGCCCTCCACAAATGATATCCCACCTTCAGGGGCTGTGCAATTCCACATGCAGATTCTATGGTGCTGGCTTTGGCTAGAAAACAAGTGTCTAGAAATAGGCCCCTGCACCCCAACTTGTCTTTGTGGAGTACCTTTTCACCTAAAGTCTTGGACTATTATGTGGAGAACTGCCATGGACTTCAGGGGATGTCTACATTGGACCAGGCCCCTTATTCCATATCATGTATCTGCACTAGAGTAATAATGTAATAATAATAATAATCTGTGCTCTGTATAGCAACCCTTTTCATTTGACACCTCATGAAAGCTCATGGAAAACTTCCCATTGACTTAATGCAAGTTGGATGGAGTCCTGAGTTACCACAGCTTCTCTGGGCAGTGCTTAATAACTGCCTTTGTTCAGGACCTGATCCAGAATTCCCGTTAAGTGGAAGAGCCTGAGAGATTTTGCAGGATTTGGCTATTCATCAATAAACATTTCCACCATGCAAGCAGGAGGGAGAAGTAAGAGGTTGAATAAACCTGTAGCTACTCCACAAAGAATATTAGCATTCAGGGCACTTCTACATATGGCAGTTGTCATGATGTACATATGACGAAAATGTCATTTGTGTGGCTTAGTGGCATCACACATTACACTTGCACCAGTTTTGAGGGTTTTAATGAGTTTGCATTGTTGCAAATGAGACTGTATCCTGATGTAGTTTCATTTGCAACAATCCATTGCAGCTGTCAGCTTGTCCCCCAGCCAAAGGAGAGGTGGGCAGGCTCCACAGGAAAAAAGGATCGGGCCCCTCGCTGCTTCTGGTTTTAGTGGGTGCTGCTGAAGGCAGAAGTAGTAAGGGGCCCAGTTCTTTTTTTTGTTTGTTTTCCAGTAGAGCCTGCCTACCTCTCCCACGGCTGGGGGGCAAGCTGTTGGGAGGCCAAGCAGCTCCTGGGCTGCGGGGGGCCCCCAGTCCTTCCGTCCACGGCAGCAGCACCCGCCAGACAGACTGCTAGTGGGCTGGGTGCTGTCCCAACTCAGAGGTAGCACCTGGCCAAATCCAATTTTCCCCAAGCCTACCCACTGGTAGCCTGCCAGGTGCTGCTCCCTGGGCAGGCTTGGGGAACAGCTGGATCGGGCCAGGTGCTGCCTCTGAGCTGGGGCAGCACGTGGCCCACAACCAGCCCGCGGCCCACAACCAGCCCGCCCAGGGAGCCCTGGGGGTGCCACCACTGCAGCAGGAAGGATTGGGGGCCCCCCCACAGCTCAGGGGCTGCTCAGCCCACCAGCAAGCAGGCTCCGTCTCCAACAAAAAAAAATGGATTGGGCCCTTCACCATAATGTGACAGAAAAATTGAAAACAGTGGGTTTCATTTAAAAAACCACTGTTTCAATTTAGAGGGTATAGAATAAAACCTTGAGGACTAAACCCCTATCACATGTACAAGCACCCCTAGAGATCCCATAAAAGACACAGCCACCTCTGGGAGCCATGTGACATCTCTTTAAGAGCACATAGCAACTGCATACAAGATTTGGGGGAGTAGAGAGCGAAGAATTAAATAAGAAATGCAAGGAAAATTTGTATAGAGCTAAAAAAAAAAATGTGCTTAGACTGAAATGTAACCAAAACCCAAGGGTTAATGTTTTAAGCCTCATGTAAAGCATGGAACAGATTGGCCACCTGTCCCAATTTTTGCCTGGGTAGACAGGACTGGGAGGGGACCTGGCAGAGTTGAATGCCAAGGAGACCAGTGCAAAGCTGGAGCATTCCTAGAGTATTTTCCTTTAAAAAGCTTCTCTCTGGCGATGGCAGAGATCTTCCCAGGGTGACAGGAAAACAACAGTCATACCCACCCAATGGGATGATGGAAATCTTTACATTGAGCATTTGGTGAAACCATAAACCTGCCAAAGTCAAGTTTGAGTCACAAGAAACCAGAGCTGAAAGAGCCACTTTATTACAGCACTTACCAGTAGCCAGAATTACAGCGGAGGCTGCACTCTGTACAGACTGGGCGTGCCTCGTTCTAACACAGAAAGCAGCTCAAAGGCCAAAGGCTGCCTGAGCCTGACTTCCTGCTGCTTGTGTGAGAGCAGCCCTGCCCAGCCATGCAAGAGAGAGGCCTGCACACATCACCCTGCTGCAGAGCAATCCCGAGCTCTCCTTCTGCAGGAACCACCATATCCAGTCAGGGCCTTCAGTTGGGGTCGGTGGAATTTGGTTCTGGCCCATTTCACCAGTGACGCTGGCTCCTCTCCCAGTGACTTCAAGAGAGGCAGATTAGTACCGTCTCATGTGAATTTGGATCCGTTAACAACCATGAATGTTTGGCCTGTGGCAGACAGGAAACAACTGGCTGTTTAATATAGTGCATCATTGAAGTTTAAGGCAGGGCAGACATTTCCTAGCCAAACCTTGGAGAAATGTGGCCTGCAGGAAGGTGAGCAGGGAGCAGTAATCAAGCCTCGCAGGCTTCCTTCTGGTGGGGTAGAAATGCCAAAGGTGTGATCACTATGTGATTCGCTGCCCCTGTCTTGCCTGCAGCATCCCCATAATCTCAGGCTTGCTGTAGGCACAATGGGTACAGATTCTTGGTGATATCTACTCCCATGCAACCAAGTGGGAGTTAGGTGCTTACATACCTTTGGAGGATCGGGGTCAGCAGGCCCACTAGCATTGCAGGTGCGCTCAGGAAGAGGTATGTGCAGGGCAGAAGCAGCAGAGTGGAATGAATCGGGATCCGCAGTAAGAGTCAGGACAGCTGGGTTCTCTCCCTAGCTCTGCCACTGCCCTTGTGTGTCCTTGAGCAGAGCCCTTCTCCTCCCATCCTTTTGTCTGTCTTGCCTACTTAGACTATTAGAGACTGTCTGTGCAGGTCCTAGCATTACAGGGCCCTCATCTGTCTTGTGACTTCTAGGCACTAATGCAATCTAAAGCATAGTAGCAGCGAGGCAGCCTCAGGAACCCTGCTCCCAGAACATGAAAGCTGGTAGCCAGGGCTGTGCACAGGGCTAAGCTGGGTACATACTTGCCGTTCCAAGAGACTTTGCCAAGGCAGTTTTCTGCCTTGTGAGGACCCTATGATAGGATGGCTGGATTGGAAGCCATCCAGTCAGAGGCTGTCTCACAAGCTGAATGAGACAGTCATGTGGAAAGGAGAACTGGTCCTGTTAAGAAACACAGCACCTTGAGATGCAGCTAGTTCAAGAATTTGTGACCCAGTGAGAGCCACTTCCTTTGAGAAGCTCCAGGAAGGAACTTGGGTGAAGCTGCAGAGTAAATCCTGTTAGGAAGTGTGAAGCCAGAGAGGTTGTTAGTGCCCAGCCATAGGAGGTCACACAGGGGAACAAACTCTCGTTCATCAGCCTCACAGCCCTTTAGAAACATTCAGGCCCCAGAGACCTGGGTCAGGATCACCACATCCTATTACAGATTGGAAAACTGAGTCCTGAGACACCCACTGCTGAATGCTTCTGCCTCATCACACAGTCGGTTCAGTGTCAGTGAGCACCTGGCTCTGCAGCTTGTGCAGAGAAACCTCAATTAAAAACAGCTGTGCTCCAGAGTCACGGTGACACTGAGCCTGTGAAAACACAGAGAGGCTGTATGTTCCCTCCCTTTATAGACAACATGCTGTTGTTTGGCCACAGCTGATTGAAGAGGGCTGAATCTGCCACTCCTTGCTTGTGTGACTAACCCCACTGAAAGCAGTGGGGCTACTCTTGTGAGTCAGGGCGCCAGGATCAGGCCTCAGCTGACTGTAAAAACAGCTCTCTGGTTGCTCTGGTGGACTCTCCCCACCCTTCTGGGGATCCGCGTTGAGTTCACGGCAGGCTAATATTTTGGCCTTCTTCCCCAGATGCGGGAAGGCACCACGGCAGAGATCACTCCTGACATCCTGAGAAGTGAGGACGAGGACTCCCCTCCAGAAGATGTGGTTTATTCCATCATGTCCCCAACCAATGGGAAGGTTGTGCTGAAACCATCTCCTAGCAACAGGATTCTGCAGTTCACTCAGGCTCAAATAAATAGCAGGCTCGTCCAGTTCGTGCACAACGGTACGGGACACTCCCCCAAAGGTGGGAGACAGCCTGGCCTGGCCTGGTTCCTGGTGACCCTGGGAAACCTGTCTGTACCTCCATCTGGGAAGGCCAGCATGAGCAGGAAGTCACCCCAGCCCACCAAACACCCCACACATCAGTGCCCAGCCCCTAAACCCCGGAGCCATCCCACCCTGGGGGTACCATCAAGTCACCGGGCAGGAGCTGCTCTTACTTACCCCTGTGGAGACCCAGGGAAACCCTCAGCCTCAGTGCGGTCACTCCAGATTGACCCTGGTGCGAGGGGGAGCAGAGCTCAGCCTTGGGTGTTCAGAGCTGCTTCCTCCTGTCCTGTAATCACCCCAAGGCTGGCCAGGAAGGGCTTTTGCCCACCGCTAGCTTACTTTGTTGTGTACAGACCCTGGGCAGTGTGTTCGATAGTACGCTGCTTACAGTAGAGTACAGATCCTACGTGTCTTCATACACAAGGCTCTAAGGAAACTACCAGCCCTTGCAGTCCCCACCCCAACTCCTCAGTTGTCCTATTTTGTTATTTTGAGGAACCTCAGGGTTGGGTTGGTCTGTGCGCTATAACTGACCGTCACAGATGTAAAAGTCACAGCCCATGGCACAGAGAATTGCACTTTATGTTGGGCACTAGCCCTGGCCCAGTCTGGGCTGGGAGGTGTACTCTCTGTGGTCATGCAGACCTCAGCTTAGCTGGTACATACTCCCCCAAGTACATAGTTCACCATAAGACCTGGAATCACTTTGGGACATTCAGGCCTGCACAAGGTGTCCTACTCTTACACCCTCAACATTTGCCTGTGCTGGGGCTAGAGAGGAAATTATCCTTCTTGTCCAGCACTCCCCAAGCTTTGCTGGGTCACCCTACCAGGATACCCTGTAGTGCCACCCATCCTGTGGTATAAGAGCACCTACCAGATATTACTCACTCCTGAAATCACTGCTGTACTTTCTGCAGGGTCCCTTGATGGTGGGTTCTCCTTTGATTTGTCTGATGGAAAGAATGTATCACCTCGGCACTTCTTCAGTGTGAGTGCCCACCGGGAGCCAGTCATCAGCCTGGTGAATAAACAGGATCTCACCGTGTGTCCAGGTGAGTTGCACATAGGGGAGCCAGGGGCAGTGCCATCTGAGGCTGTTGACATGAGTAAACTGTGGGGAGGGGGACCTTGAGAATTCACCCACTTACCAACATCCAAAGGCTTAAATGACTACTGGCCTAGGCTGGCTTGTGGAAGGAGAGGCTGAAAATCAACTGCATTAGAGAGAAGAGTGGGAATAGTGTACATCAGGCTGAGATGAGGCAGCAACCTCTTAACCCCTTCATTGTGGGCAGCAATAAAAGGAGATTGGAAGTTGATTCAAAACGAGACAAATGCTTCAACAGGCTTGTCCTCAGGAGAATGGCCCAATGCAGTCTCAACTGGCTTCTACTGCACCATTACAGCCAGCAGCCTTCACTTACCCAAGCCATTATTCTGGAATTTATTGACACAGAGAATCAGGGAGGCTGCAGAAGTGTCTATTTCTGGGGAAGACAGTAAAAGTGGGGTAATCTGGCACGATAAAATTGGATTCTTCTACCCAAAAAGAGAGGTGGTACTTTACCTCCTATTGTGTGGAATTACCGACATTCCAGGGATACTTTCCAGCACAGATGTATGTGTTGTGGCTGGGAGTTGAATCCATAGGTGGAAGAATAGGAATGAAAGAGAGCAGAGTAGCTAGATTAGTGCAGATAGACCAAAGATGGTGCAGATAGTGCAGACCCAGATTGGTGCAGATAGACCAAACACCCATGTACCTGTAGACCCAGATGGCCTGTCACACACATCTTTCTGTAAAGGCAATGGGGAGAGGGAAGCAAACACTAACTGGCTGCCATGCCTGTACTGTGAATAAATCCACTATATATTATTTGTTTTAAAGGGACCCTTCAGCCAATCACTAGCCAGAATCTGAAGGCCATGACCAACAGCAAAGCAGATGCCAGCACCTTATTGTACAGCATACAGCAGCCCCCACAGCTGGGCAGGCTGGTGAATTCCCAGCTGGGTAGTGCCATGGGGGATGTGAAGAACTTCACTCAGGCTGAGGTGAGTGCTTTTGTCATGTTCCCTGAGCTAAAGGAGGTGCCCTGGCTCATTGTTGAGGCTGCTGCCCCTGTGAGGGAGCAGGGGCTAGGGGCGGCTGTGAACCCCCTAGCGCCCCCTACCGCCACGTTAGGGTGACGTAGCACCCTCAGATTCTCGCCCGCCACGACTTTGATGGTTAAATATATAATGTGGAGGCTGCCAGTTTCCTTAGTGGACGGTATTGGTGTTCCTGTCCCTATTCCAGACTGGGGTATCTATGTGCGTCCCGCCTTAAGGGCTA
>NW_017728911.1:4794090-4839662 GCF_001723895.1 Crocodylus porosus | reverse complement strand
CACCTGAGCTGCCTGGGTGATTGGCAGCTCTGCCAATCAGCCTCACAATCACGGGGCACCTCCGTGGCTCCGTGACAGCCCCAAAAAGGAGGCTGTATTTTCCATGGCTCCCAGACCAACTGCATCCTTCATGAGGCAGTCTTTTGTAACCAGAGCTGAAATACCTGATGACAAACACCTTATTGCCAATTGCCAGAGCCTGTGCTGAAAACAACAAAAGCTACTGTAGGTGACAGTGAGGGTCGATGAGCTAGGAGGCAGGGGTTTGGGGCCATTTCCTCTGGTAGGGTTGAAGGCATCAGGTAAAGCATCAACACAACGGACCCCCTGGCTGGCTGCTTCAGCAAAGAAGCTGAGGACTGAGCAGACTGTCAAGACTGAGTGACCTTTCCAGCCTGACAAAGGGTTTGACAGGCCAAAGCTAAACAGGATTATCAGGCTCTGTTCCAGGAGCCTATCTTCCTGCTGCCACTGCATATTGAGGTAAGCAGAGGACATGTGTCTTCCTAGAGGTCAAACTGTCAGCTCCCACTGGTGCTGCATCAGCTGCACATTATCGGATTAGCACTGGAACCTGATCCCCGGCAGGTGGAGGTCAGCCAAGCTCCGGCACAGCCAGCAGAACTATCTTGACTTGCACTGGCTGAAAAGCGGGGCATTCAGTTTCACAAGCAGGGGCTCTCTTATAGGATTCCTACTCCATAATCCTAACAGAACAATAGCATCTCTATCCACCAGGTGCCATGTGGCTGTACAAAGTTTTTTCTTGGCTTCCTCTGTGATGCCTCAGGGTATGAAACACCCTCTATCTGATATGGAAAGCTTGTAGCCCTGGTACCTCATTAAGGGCCACAGGAGCTGGAGCAGCCAGGCCTGTTACATTAGCAGACCCAGCTTGGAAGGGGTCTGGTGATTCCTATAAAGGGTTCTTCCCAGGAAGGGCCTCTCAAGTGTGGATGTGGGAGGGCCTCCCGGGAGAAGGGAGGGACTGGAAGGGCAAAGAGAGCTCTTCATTGGCTAGGAAAATAGTTACTTTGGAGTTGCTGTACACCTGGAGAATGAACCTGGGCCCTGAAAGGCAGCGTAGGCAGCATGTTAGTCTTTCCTAGGCCAGAGTGGTCGGGACAGGCCAGCTGTGCATGCATCTGCCTATAAGCAACTGGATGGTTAAGAGTTAGACAAGAGTGGGAAAGCCTAACAGCTTTACTTCATTTTACTGAACTAGCCCAGTCCCTTGTAGAGAAAGCTATAGATTGAGGCCTGCTCATAGAAAACACTGACCTGTGACATGCCTTCCTATTCAAAGAGGAACAGAGAGGATCCAGTTTGTTTTTCAGAATCTGCATTACATTGTAGGTTGTGCTTCCCTTTTTCTTGTATTGCCTGGCTACAGCTCCTCTCTCATGTACCATAGACAAGCAATAGGCAAGGCTTGCAAAATGTTACTGTGATTACACTAGCGGAGTCCTAGAGAAATGATTCTAAGAACACATAAAAGGGGAGTTTATCCCATTACAGAATTCAAGCGGTTGGCCTGGATGTTCCCTGGAAAGGCACCAGCACATGCCTCTAGAAATCTGCCATGAAGGATTGATTCCTGGGTAGTCTAACCTGGTAATCACTGCATTCCCTCATGATTTCCATTTGCCCATTGAGGCAGCCTGTGTTAGTAGGTTATAGCAGGAAGCCAGGAGCACTGGATTCTACTGGCTCAGCCCCTGACCTGCTGGGTGATCTGGGGCAAGTCACTTCTGCCCTGTGCCTCAGTTTCCCTATTGGCACTATGGGAATGGTGGTCCTCCCAGTATGTAGTGTTTTCAAACCCTTGGCAGAAAGGTGCTAGAGCATTGTTGCCCTGATGATACTGTGCCCTGTTTTACTGGTGCTGTATATACCTACCCAGATCTGGAACCTGCTGTCAGAAGAGAGGAGCCTGCATGCAGGAAAGAGCTACTCATTTTCCCGAGCTCAGCTGTGATTCAGTCCTCCCCAAAAACAGCTCCCACCACATCTGGTTTTCATTCTTGACTTCGGTTTCAAGTCCTGCCTCTTAAGATCGTCCCAAGGATCCGCAGCGCTGCAAGCACAAGTCTATCAGATAACACTGCTGGCCAATGAAATATTCACTGGGTTACCAAAGCAACATTTGTGGTTGCCATGGCTCCTTTGACATCACACTCCAGAAAGCCTGTGGTGGATGATGGTTCCACTGTCCTCAGCAGCATGTGAATAGGGAGAGAGGAGTACAGGAAATTCAGATCTCCACTCCATCAGTGGGGTTTCCTATTCGGATCTACCCCTGCTTCTGGAAATCTCTAGTTGCCTTCTAGCAGACTGGGGCATACACATAAGCAAGCAGCCATGTTACAGAGAAGGCTGTAATCACCCTTGGTGTTTTATAGGGAGAGAGAAAAAAAAGAGCCTGGTATTTAAAATCAGGCACATATAGCAATGCCCATAAGTACAATTAGATGTCTAAATTATGCACACATTGACCACAGCTATGTGTACAAAGGTTTGTGGGGTTGATCTTTTTATGCACAGTTTTAGGCACAAGTTAGAGGTGACTGTGTAATTTACTGTACATCCAAACTAGGCATGCATTTTGTGTATGCAAGTGTACCTGCCTAAGTCAGAAAACCTATCACTAAAGGAACCATCTCATTCTGATCTAAACCTCTGGAGTAGGTAGTTGCAGCTTTCAAACTGCCTTTTTCTTATGGTAATAGAGAGCTCTACTCTCCATGGGAGCTCTGCTCTGCTCAGCCCTTTGGTTTCTCTACCCCAAGCTATATAAGCCATTTTTAGCCCAGGGGAGCAAGGGGGCTCTGAGAGGCCTTGTCTTTCAGCATCTTTGACAATACCATTTATTACGAACAATATTACTGTGGTACCTAGAGACTCCATTTGTGGTGGGGGTCCTTTGTGCCAGGCACTGTACAAGCCTAGGGTGAGAGGCCACAGCACTTTTTACCGTTTTAAATAAATGAGACAGGCAAGTGGTAGGAAGGAAAACAGATGTGAATGTAACTTGCCAAAAGCTACACAGCAGTTCCGTGGCTGAGTCACAAAGGGAACCCAGGTCTCATGATGCAAAGCCTAGTGCACCATCCATTAGGCCAGCTTTGTCTTCTGTGCCCAATCTATATTCTCAGTGGCAATGATGAGGTTTTACCACAGCTTTCCATGTTGTAGCATGGCTTTGCTTATCATTAAGCCTCTTTGTTCTCTTTGTTCTCTGTGGGGCTTGTGTGTGTCCATCCAACCCAACCTTATTCAGCTTCTGTTTCTTATTCCCTGCATTCTGGTATATTAGTGACATATGCAACATCTTTTCGTGGTTCTCTACTCTTTTAAAGGCGGACAAGAAGATCTGAGTCCTGCTTTGCTCAGGAGCTCTCTGCATTTCCATGTCAGTTTATAGCCAGTTCTTTGACTTTCTGCTTGGCTCCTATTCATAGCCAGCCATCCTACCATTTCTCAGCCCAGTGCAGAGTAAAGGCAGTCATCACTGCCTGCAGTAGCTGCCTAATAGGAGTGGTGTCCCTTTCCCTTGAAAAGTTTTGGGGGTCTTACAGAACTGACTCTATCAGGATGTGGAATCAGGGACATGGGTCATGTGTTTTCAGTGTACACTCATGCACTTCACTTCCCCCAAACACAGAATCATAGAAACGTAGAATAAAAGGACCGGAAAGGACCTGTAAAATCATTGAGTCCAGTCCCCTGCCGTGGGCAAGAGGCAATTGGGTTCAAACCAACTCTACAAGGTGTTTGTCCAGTCTCCTCTTGAACACCTCCAGGGATGGTGGTAGAAATAAGTATCA
Organism: Crocodylus porosus; assembly: GCF_001723895.1. Classification (NCBI taxonomy): domain Eukaryota; kingdom Metazoa; phylum Chordata; order Crocodylia; family Crocodylidae; genus Crocodylus; species Crocodylus porosus. The sequence continues at coordinate 4,835,835 of NW_017728911.1, read as the reverse complement.
TCAGGCAGTGTCCTTGCTTAAAAATCCCTAGTCTGCCACTCCAGTGAGCTCTGCCCGAGAAGCCCTGTCCCTCCATCTCCCTCGCACTCATGTACATGGCCCCTGCATTTGTAGGAGAGACCCTCCTCAGTCCACATAGCTCAGTTTTGACTTGCTGTGTCACCAAGAGCCTCAAGTAGTAGCCCCTCAAGCGCCCAGCTCTTCCTATTAAATAAAAAGGCTTGATTGTTCTTTCCTATTAAATCTGCAAAACACTGTTTGACATGTCTGCTGGCTATAATGGAGTCTTAATGGTCTCAGGGTACCAGATCCTCGAAGTTAAATGTGTCTGACACCAAAAGGAGACTCTATGCACCAAAAGGTAGGGAGCATGACTCCATTGCTAAAGACAAATTGAGGAGACAAGACATCAGGCTTCTACTCCACCTTGCTATGTGGTGTAGGGCAAGGACTGTGCCTCAGTTTTGCTTAGGTCCCTGTATCACAACACTTGTGACAGCACCGTGATTGGAGTGAAGAAACATGAACAGTTCTCTTTCTGACTTAAATCGGTTTTATTTATTCTGTCTGACTTTGCTGAAATTAAACGGTTGTTTGGTTTGTCTGTCTGCTTGTTTCAAACTAGGTGAACAGTGGAACAATCTTTTATCAGCATGAAATGCCCCAGCAGCCATTTTGGCTTACCCAGGATGCTCTTCACTTCCGAGTTGCTTCTGCTCCCATTGTAACAGAGCCATATATCCTCAGAGTGTCGATATCTTTTGAAGCAAGCTGTCCCCAGCGGTTAACTCAGCTCTGGAGAAACAAAGGTAAAAGCCTGGAGGCAGAAGGGAACAAATCGGAGCTGGTTTCCATGAACTGAAAGGAGAGGTTATAGCCAAGGAGAAAGAGGGAGGGTGCAGATGGGGAGTCCAACATTTTTGGCAGGCATGCCACAAATGACATGAGCAGTTTCTGTGCATGACATGCAGCAGACTGGGAGGGGATAAGCAGCACAGCAGCAGATTGAGCAGAAAGCAGAGCAGCAGATCGGGCAGGGAGAGGGGATTGAAGTGGCACTCATGGAGGGTGTGCAGCTAATTTGTGGCTCAGCTGCCAACAAATTGCCCCCCCACTGAGTTACAGGGTGCAGAGGACAAGAGAGTTGTCCTGAATTTACACCCCCCCACCGTAACTAAGAATCTTCAGAGCGACTACCCTGAAAATCCAAATGGAAATCCCAGTGTAGGAAGGCAACCCCACTCAGGATGGCACTTTAAGCACAAGGAAGTTTGACCATGTGCTTTCCTGGATCAGGGGTTAACTAATGTGGAACTGGTCTCTCTCCATGGCAAGGATTCTCATGCCTCTCTGTTCCTTCTTGTCACTCATTCCTCCCTTTCCTGCCAGTTCTTTCTTTCACATCCCTCTATCCTTCTGTAGTCTTTCCTCTTGTCCTTCATCTCCTGCACAGCCATGTGATCCCATAGCTTCCCCTTCCATCCCTGTTCTAGCTTTCCTTCTGACCTCTCTTCCCTACTTCCAAAGTCTTTTTCCCCTCCCCTCTCTTGTCATGCTGCTGTCTAGTCCATCAGTCTAGCTTTCTGGTTGTTCCTTCCCTCCTTTCTTCACCACCTTACTGTCTCTGGCTGCTCATGGCTGAGCATTGTTATCATCCAGACCATCACAGGCCTGTATTTTCTTTCCTTTTAGGCCTCATGGTTCTGAAAGCACAGCGTGCAAAGATTAACACCTCAGTGCTGGATGCTTCCAATCTTTTGACCAAGGTTCCAGAGTCCAAAAGGGCATCCTATGATGTTGTGTTCCTGGTTACTGAGTTACCCTCCCATGGTCACCTCTCTGTGGCTGATGTACCCATCAACAAAGGCCATCCTTATTTCCTGCAGTCTGATCTGGTCATGGGCAGTCTGAACTATGCTCACTATGAGTCTGGTGCCATAGAAGACAGTTTCAGATTTAAGGCTTGGCTTCGGCCTCTGGCCATGGAGTCTATTCACCCTCCCCAGGAAGGAGGTGGGGTGTTCATTTCTGAAGCCTTCAATATAACTGTGAATGCTAATAATGAAAATCCACCTCGGCTAACTAAGCAAAGACATGTCCTGCAGGCCCACCAAGGCTCCTTAGTGGTGCTGTCCCAAGATCACTTGGATGTAGTGGATCCTGACAGTTCTCCTGAAGAGATTGAGTACAACATCCTCAAGAGGTCAGCCAGTGGCTTCCTGGCCAACATGCACAATAAACAGGTGCCTATCAGCCGGTTCACCCAAGCAGAAGTCAATGCAGGCCACCTGGTCTTCATTGCCAATGGGAGCAGTTCTCTTGGATCCTTAGACTTGAGCATCTCTGATGGGCATAATCTACCTATCTTCACTTCCCTGGAAGTAGAGGTTCTTCCTGTATTGACAACAGGGATGAGCCAGATACCTCTAGAAATACCTCAGCACCGGAACATTGCCTACTTGTCCAGAGATCACCTCCAGGGGGGCTCACAGCCAGGGAAACAAGATGTCCTTTACACAATCACCAGGAATCCCAAATTTGGCCAGCTGAGGGTCAACCAAAAGCCAGCAAGGGACTTCTCACAGAAGCAGGTGGACCAAGGGGAAGTGACTTTTATTTTCACAGATTTCACCTCCCCTGAGGATGAATTCCAGTTCCTTTCAAGATCCAAAGGAGGAAATATGTCAGGAGCAGTGAATGTGACAGTCAAGGCTTTGGTCAAAATGCAGCAGGGGATTCTGTGGCCAAGGGGAAAAACCATCCTGCTGGACACCAGTGTCCTTGACGCAAGTGAGCTGGCCAACAAGACAAAGAGCGTCCCAGTCTTTAAGATCCACAAAGCCCCCCAAGGCAGCCAATTTGTGAAAATCTCAGATGACAAAGACAGGCAGCCCACTACTACTGACACCTTCACCCAGGATGATCTTGAGAGAGGGTTGATTGCACTGGAAGTCCCACAAGCCAAAGACTCTGGGCAGCACTTGCAGAACAACAGCTTTGTGTTCGAACTGGCAGCTGCAGGGGTGCCGCCTGCCTTGGAGTTGCTGAAGTACAGCTCTGAGCCCTTCGACTCATCCAAGGTGTACAGAGCCACACTTCTCACTGCCACCCATTTCCCAGATACAAGCATCTGGCCCACACTCCAGGAGACAAGCCCTTCCCCAGCAACCTCAGCCACTCAGCCCAAGGCCTTACCGCAACCAAGTCACAATGCTAGTGAGCATGAGACACCTCCCACAGCCTGGCAAGGCCATGAGGCCACAACGAGCCCTTCCCCTGTGGAAGGGGGCACATTCCTCAGCTTCATCGAAGCCAACATGTTCAGTGTTATCATCCCAATCTGCCTCATCATCCTTCTTTTGGCTTTAATCCTCCCCCTGCTGTTTTATCTCCACAAGCGCAACAAGACTGGAAAGCACAATGTCCAGGGCACAGCTGCCAAACCCAAAAATGGGGCTGTGGTTGACCAGGAGACCTTTAGGAAGACCGACCCAAACCAAGCCATTCCTTTAACAACTGTGAACACACTGGAGGCCAAGGGATCGGGACCTGTGACCAAAGGAGCAGGGGCAGGAGGGCAGCAAGACCCTGAGCTACTTCAGTACTGCCGGACTTCAAATCCCACCCTAAAAAATAATCAGTACTGGGTCTGAATGCGGGCTAAGAGGCTGAAAAGCAAGACTCTTCCCTTCCAACCAGAACTCCCCAGCCTCCTCAACTGCTATGGAGTCCTCCTGCCCCTTGCTCCTCTTTGTCTCCTCTCATCATCCCTCACAGACAGGAGGCAGTATCCCTTTGACACAGAGGACTTCTGGGGATACTGGGTCTTCCTGATGCTTTCAGGGCCTCACTGGTACAAAAGCAAGGAATCTCCCTGAATGAACTCATACCCTGAAGTCTCAGCTCTCCCACCATCTTGGGGAGGAGGAGAGAAAAGTCTGGTGGGTAAATTAAATATGAAATGCCATAGACCAAGGAGAAAGACCTTGTGGGAATTCTATAAGCATTTGACTGCCCAAACCATTCTGGTGACGTGTTCTGGGAACTGAATAACTAACTGAACTAAAAGATCCCAGGCCAGGTTGATCCCTGCACACCTCATCCAGCCCACTGTGCACAACTCTTTCAGTGGGGAGATAGGATAAGACTTTCACCAATGTGTTTTTCCAGCTCTGAAGCATGAAATGGGATTTAAGAGCAAGTTGCACTAAGTAAGGATTGAAAGGAAGCTTTCTGAGTTCCCCAAAGCTAGGCTGGCTGAGGCACCAGAGCACAGGGTTGGAAAAAATCTTTTGCTGATGCCAAGGGAATCTGAAAGTGTCACTACCCATTTGGAAAAATAATCTCCCCTACTCTGAATATTTCTTGTGTGTCTCATAAGCCAAGTTGCACAGTCTCCCTAGCCTTGTTGCGCAACAGGTAAAACGAATTTAACAGACTACAAAACTGAGTCATGTTTATAGTGAGGAAAGCCTATCACACGCTCCATAAAGGGCATGTGTGGGTGTGTGGGGTATATTTTATGAAACAAATAACATGTGCAGGGCCAAATCGTCACCTGGTATAACCCAGTCTCACCCCATTGATTTATACCATCAGAGAATGGAGCCATGTGCAACTACCCTGGGCTTGTTTCCACTCTCACCTACCACAGTGAAAATTGGATGTAACCCCTCAGACATCAGTGAAGGGATGGGTATGTATAGAAGAGAAAAAACAGACCCATCACATATTTCCATGAGGGCACCTCTCCTCCAACATGGGACATACACACAGAACAAAATGGTTTTTCCAAAGTGGTTCACATAAATATATTGTCCTAAGCAAGCTTTTTGATAGAAGTGATGTCCCCTCCAGTTCATTTTTAAGCCATTGAGCAAACAGAACAATTTAGAAATAATGGTGCCAAACCTCAGGATCTTTCTCAGATCAAATGTCTATTACATTAAAAGGAAAGTTGCTGAAGAATGGGCAGAGGAAGACCTGAGTTGGGAGCTCAAGTCCTGACCAAACTATAATATTTTTCATTGCTACATCACCTCAAGGGCCAGATTCTGCTTCCATTTACAATTGTGGAAATATGGAACAATTCAATCTAAGCCAATGGGATTTTTCCAGATTTGTGCCATTCTAACTCAGAGTATAATTTGACCCTAACTGACATTTACTTACATTGTTCTCTCCAAAACTAGCTCTCTGAGTGTAGGAGTTGGGGGATATCCTTGGGGTGTTTGGGGGTTGGGGGTCTCTCTAACATCAGTGCAAACAGGGGAAATATTTTTGTGACTATGCTGAAGTTGCCTGACTGTATGTGTAGGGCCAAATGTTTAAAAGCACAGCTACTAAAGTGCATGTATCTGACTCACAAAACCAGGAACTGCAGGGTATACAAGCCCCAGTTTGTGGTGTCCAGATACCCGCATGCACACATACATCAGACCTGCATACCTGTCAGCATTTGTGTACTTGGAAATGCATGTGCAATAGAACAGGTGCGCATGTTGGGGAACGGGGTCCCATGTCTCTACAGTTGTAAATGCCTCATCTCTGAAACAGTTCCTGTGCCTTTAGGATACTGTGAAGCAAGGCTGCAGAGGAGCTGAGAGCTGGATCCCATGCCAATGGGTGGAGCAGAGGCACAAAGAATTGTTTCACATCTTCCTCCTCCATTGCAGTTCCCAAGCTCACTTCATGTGTGACCCTAGACACGCAGCCTTCCAGAACAGGGGCTGACAGCGCTGACCTGAGCAAAATACTGCAGACTTCTCCCACACAGCTCTGCCAATGCAAATTCCTTTGTGCCTGCCATTGGTGTCAGACCTGTGTGCAGCTTTACCAACACCTCTCACTTCTGTCCTGCAGCAACTCTCCCAATAAGCTCCAGGACTGAGGGGCAACACCCCTGTTCTTCCACTCTCAAGCCTCCCCACTGCCCTGCCTGTGGTCCCCCATACCAATCTGCATCAGCCTTTGCCAGTCCACACCACTGTTTCACCACACTGCAGCCCTTTGCCTCCTGGGAGCCACTATTGCATAGTGCAGTGGTGTCAGATATATGGCCCATTGGTCAGATCACTCCCACAGACACATATATCTGGCTTGTAGAGCTCCCACAGGAGCTGGGGATTTGGGCAGTGGAGGGGCTATAGAAGAAGCATGATGTAAGAGCTGGCCATGGTTGTTATTCCTCTTCCCAAAATACTAGCATGAGTGTCCACCCCAAGCGGTAGGCTTCCTCGCTCTGTTCACTGTCACTAAATCCCAGCAACACACTTTCTCCCTCTCCTCCCAGGTTTGCCTCAAATGGGAATTTTGTATCTTGCTACCCTGTAAAAAAGGATTCTGGTTTCATTGCCTGAAAGAATGACTGAGTCAGGGATGGAGGCCTCGAATGGAGCTGGGAGCCAAAGAATAGTTCAAACAGCAGCAGCGGTGTTGGAGGTGGATTTCCTAGGGTCTTTTTGTTTTCTTTCCTTTACAGTTTGCTTCCCAACAACAGATTGGATAATTTATAATAAAGCGACCAGTTTTGTAAAGAACATGGAAATAAACAAGATATTTTTAAAGCAGGTGGTCATGTGATCACTTCTCAGCAAGCAGGAAATGCTGAGCCCAGGTTCCCAGGACACATGAGGCTGATGGTCACCTCAGCTCCTGCTGTTAGTCCCACCTGTGGGAAGCCAGAGTGGGACCATTGCCTGCACTCAGGGTGCTCTGGAGCTGCACCTGTAAAACCGAGGGTGGAATCCAGCTCAGCGCATGCCCAGGCATTGCCAAGTCTCCAGTCCTGCAGGCAATGCCCATGCTGCAGCATTTCTTCTGCAAGTGACCAAGGGCTTTTCCAGGCCCAGCATCCTCATCCTGCCTTTGAGTTATCATTCACATGCTATGTCAGACAAGCTGTCCAGCTGCTACAAAACTGCAGAGCTCCACTGCCTTCAATGGGGATGTGCCAATTCCCACCAGCTCAGGATCTGCCTCAGGCTCTGCAGCCTGCTGTTCCCTGGCCATGGAGCTGCACAGGTGTTCCTTCAGTGGGAAGAGCCAGGCTTCATCTGGAAACATCCTTGTGACCTTGGTCACCCATTTCCTCCCTGCCCTGAATGTGAAGGGAAAATAAATTAAGATACTAAGAGGAGAAATCCTGCCCAGCAAGTCTGAGTCTAGTCTCAAGTTGTTCATCATGGTGCTGCTTGTTTGGGCTCATTCACACACCCTTCCCATCTAGCTCATAGGTCCTTTTGGAAATAGAAGACTCATGCGATCTATGCTGAGGTTTGCAATGGAGCTCTCAACCAACTTTTATGTAGCTCCCAAGCCTACCAGTAAAATGGGAACCATGTCATTGTTTATGACTGGGTGCCAGGAATCCTTACCCTGGTTCTAGTGCTCACTCCAGTTGGCTGCCAGTATGCCTTCACTGAATTCAATCCGTCTCGAGCAACACCAGCCTTAGTAAAAAAAAATCATGACCTTTCTCAATCAATTTAGGTCCAAAATGTCAATGTCCTCCAGCATATGTATATATATTCTAGAGACAGCTTCCTTTAGTTTACCAGGCTCAAGAGCAATGGACAGTAGGTCTGATTCTGTCCTGTACTGAGATCTGCTGGGTGGATGAGTGAGGGGGGCAGCAACGGAACCTGCCCCAGCCCTGACATGGGAGGACAGGACCAGAGGGGCCTCCTGGGCCATCACATCTAATCCTCTGTATTTGTGCTTTCCCTTCACTCAAGGATTTTCCAAAATCATTGCTTCAAACCCTTGCACAAAAAAATCTATTCTGGTATCTGCAGATGTGCAGCAAAGCCTTGAGACCTGGGATGGCCAGCACCTGCCACACAGCAAGAAAGTTTCCTCAGCACCCTGATCTGGAGATGGAAGATACTTGATACCACATATCCCACATGCTGGAACTCCCTCTCTGATCATATATCCCTTCCATATACTTATGCAGTACAATCTAAGAGCCATTCAGGAGGTTTTTGGCCCTTCATTCCTGGGCTCAGAAGACCATTCTAAGGCTCCTCTCCTCTGATAGATATCGCCCTCTAACTTCCATTCTCATTGGCCACATCTTCACAAGACACTGACTGTGCAGTAGCATTGCATGGCAAAAACTGTGGTGTGATGCTACTGCGCAGTAGTATTAAGCTACTGCACAGTAGCATCACAAAAAAGGCATTAATCAGCACTACTATGTAGTAACTTGCGTTACTGCACAGTCATTTAGTTCTTGCTTATACAAGTACAAAATGACAGTGCAGTAACAACTGTGCAGTCAGCATCTTGTGTAAACATAGCCAGTGTGTTCATAACCCCTCTGTAGCCATTTGATTTGGTGCCAGTCTTACTTTTTAGCCCAAAAGGCTCTCCTCCCTCCCTAATATTCAACACAAATGATTAGTAATCATATTCTCTTTAGGGTGATTTAGAGAAGCTTAAAAGCTGCTCTAACTTACCTCTGCTGGTCACAATCCCCAGTAAATATTATGTCAAGGTGGGAGGGAAGAATCAGGAGCCAGCTGCACTCTTTTAGAGCTCCCCTATGCTGAGGGGGTTCCCAGGTGGTTATTTAGGGCCCGATTCTGCCTAATCAGCACAAAGCAGCCAGAACAGAGAGAGCATCTGGCCTGCCAAGCCCAACTTCTAGAATAGCACGATCTGCCGCTTTTATACAGACTGGACCACCTGAGTTCATCACACTCCATCCTCCAAGCAGTCAGACACCTGGATGAGGCGAGAAGGCCACTGTGGACTGAGCTATCATCTCTCAAGACCCCAGTGCAGCCACAACAGAGTTAAGCTTCCTGTTACTTAGCCCCACAGTTTCTGAGCAGCTTTTCCCAAGAAGGCAGCAAGATGAGGAAATGCCCCATTATGCTTTAACTAGAGATGGAGCAAATACATCAGAAAGCTGCCAATGCTTCTAATTATGGGAGCCCTCAGGCACCGCCCTCCTGGAACAGCACTCACCTGGCACCTGGCCGAGTGGGAAGATGGAATCCAACTTTGAACCAGCCATGGAAAACTCACCAAAGTGCAGCTGCTCTCTGTGGCCTGCTCTGTGTTGTACAAGCCTCTGTCATGTCACAAGCCTGGGGGCTGGGGAAGTACATCATTTCCAGGGGAGATGGTTAAAGTATTTTTTAAAACCCACATATTTTTCAAAACAACAACTTCCAAGCATGCATAGCTGGATCAACAGCCTGGTTAGATGTATGCAGTGGGACCAACATGCAGGCCAGATGCATATAGTTGCCCTGCACAGCTTTGAATAATATTCCCAGTTGTATATACACCAGATGTGGAGTGCTGTGTCCTCCAGATGTGCACATCTGTCTGCTGTCAACCTGCCCTACTACACATGAGCCCATCTGAGAGAGCTTTAGAACCCAGCATGGGAGCTGGGAGAGATTGTTTAGAAACCCCAGTGCTCCTGTATACAGCCAAGATGTTTTTTTGTTCTCCCCTGTTTCCCTTTCCCTGCTGGGTTCCCCAGGTTGCTGTGGGCTTCTTGGGGGAGTTGTGGCCAAGAATGCAGAACAGGAAAGAGTGGTTTCATGCATGGCAAGGTTCCTCAGCATTTAACACCACTGTCGCCACATAGAGACACAGGTGAGGGGAAAGTCGCACTGGATTGTTCAGCGTGCCCCAATGAGAAAGGTTTTATGGGTGGAGAGGTCCATTCCCAAACTGGTGGGGCCCAAGCTTACACCTCCCTGCAGTTTGGCTTTACTAACATAGAAATTAACAAGCCTTCTCATTAGGCCTGCTTGCTCCTCAGGTTCCTCCCTTTGGACTATTCAGTCCACACCCTAGATCCTCTCTCACTAGAGAGCCACCCCCATCTACCTTTATGTCTGGATGAGGCAACAAGCCATCTGCCCCAGCAGTAGTCATCATCACCTACAGTAGTTAATACTACCAGGATCCACACCAGCTACCAGAGTGGGAGCTCTCGAGAAAACACCATCTGCTTGTTACACAGGGCAGAAGCTGGTTTGACTTCTACCCAGGTCTAATTTTCAGAGAAAAGCTCCTGTTCATACCTTACATCAATGCAGAATCACCTACACCAGAGCTATCCAGCTTTGGAGCAGCTAGGGGCCATGTGGAGTCTCCCCAAGCTGCCCCCTCTGCAGGCACACTGCAAGGGCTGCTCCCCAGGACTCCCCTCCTTCCCCCACATGAGCTGCATGGGCTTCCCCTCATGGGGTGCACTGACAACATGTGCTTTCCTACCCCTGGCCATGCAGACACAGCCCTCAGGGATCCCCTCCCTGTTGCACAGGAATACATAGCCCCTGCCCCCTGGCATTGTGGGCTTCACACGGGCCCTCCCCCACTACACAGAAAAGGGAGAAGCACCTGCTAGAGCCCAGGAGCCACCAGCTGGACAGCCTTGAGCTCCACAGAGGAGCACTGAGAGGCACCTGCACTAACACATATACAAACTTGCACTCACACTTCTGCAGAGGTGGCTCTGTCCAAGCAGGCAGAGAGAGAAGCACTTGCATGCCTACATGCAAAGTCATAGGTGCTAGGCACAGACAGACACATGGGCTTACAGATAAAGAGCTGTGAATGATTATTGTATTGCAGTGGCAACCAGAGGCCTCACCCCACATAAGAGTACATTCAAAACAGCAAGGACAAATGAAGAGAAAGAAGGGAGACTGGCACAGAGACTTGCCCAAGGTCTCACAGCAGGTCAGTTGTAGAGCTGGAGGGAATTGCTCAGGTTTCCAGACTCTCTGCTGAACTCTCTTCACATCTCATCTCATACACATTGAGGTTTTACTGCACAGAGAAGCCCAGATACTGACACACTCACCTGCACGTGATGAGATGACACATTCTTGTGTACACACCCACATACGATTACATGTATAAACATGCCTGGGACTTGTGTAGGCAGGGCATACATCTGAATAGGACCAATTCTCACTGCTTGTACTGCGTGCTCATGCACCTACACACACACCTACACACTGAAATCTGGTTGCTTGATTGACACATACACTCACCAAGCCCTGGAAAAGCACAATTAAACATTCACTGCCTTGTGAACTTCCATACAGCAGCACTCTGGAAATGGCAGCCAGGACTTGAACAAAGTGAGCTTCCCCTCAGCAGTGCCCTTGTCGTCCAGCAGTATGAGTAGTGCCCTGACCAAGCAATCTGGGACACTATCTGAGATGAGAGAACGTGAGCAAGGATCACAGATTTAGAAGCCAACAAGTTGTCCCCTTAAATGCCTGGTCCTTCCCCCCAAGCCCAGCCCACGTGCTGGAGAGCTGATATGACTTTTGTCTTTCTAAGACTACTTACAAAGGGCGGGTGTGAGAGAGGCAGAGACACCCGCGTACGGAAGGAACAGCTGTGCCTGTGTGCCGGCATGGCGAGATGCAGCGCTCTGGGAAACGGGGTCCTGCAGGTCAGCTGTGGAATGAATGGACTCTTTATTTCAAAGCGCTGACACGCCACAGCTGTCTCTGCCTGGCCACTCAATAGGCAAAGGAAGAACAGCCTGGTCCGGGCACCAAGGAGACGAAGTGCCCTGGTGAGATCATGTAAGGCTCGGCCTCCCCCACTCCTTCAGTGCTCAGTACCCAGCTTCGTTGCCCCTGTGCTGTCTTCATCCTGCTGTAATGCCGGAGCTTGGGCTGCACCCTTCCCTCCAAGGCATAGGGGACGCAGGTCAAGGCCACCCTAGAGTTTGCTGCCACTGTCTCACCCTAGGAGCTGCCACCTCATCTCAGAGCAGGGACTGCCTCCTCAAGAAGAGTGGGTCCAGGCCATGTCTTCATGGTAAACTGACTGCCATCAGCACTGCCATCCCATACTGCTCCACAGAAACAGTGTGGCCATGTGGGGCACTCCAGGTGACCTAGTTAGCACTGCTTAGTGCCTGTGCCAGTTAGTTGCCCCTGATGCTAACTAGTCCACCTGCAGTGTTGCACAGGTACAAAGATGCTGCTTCTGGCTTACGTGGAAGCCTGTTCAGGACAGCACAGTGAACGGGAGGGCACCCCTGCCAGCATGGTGAATGTGCTACACAGACAGGGCTGTGGTTTCATTCATTTCAAGCCATCCCACTATCAGTGGGTCCTAATCCTGATGTGGAAGAAAGTACTTCCTGCTGGGGGGAGAGGGGACTTTCCTCCCCATGACACCGGACAGCCCTACCACACTGTACTCTGGGCAGATCCTACTCAGATCCTTAGTGGGGGAATGCAAGTCATGCAGCGTGAAGGTAGGAAAATGGAGGGGGCCACACTTTATCCTCTTCTGATGGCCCCCATGAGCCTAACACAAGCTCTTAATTCCAGCCTGAACTGTCCAACCATCTCCTTGGCAACACAGGCTAGCTAGGGATACTGCCTCACCACAGGGCAGCTTTTGTTTCTTTAAAACAAAAGTAAAACCTGAGAAGGAAGCAGAGTGTCAAATAGCCGGTGTTCGTGCGAAATACAAACACGGGCTGAATAAGCAGGTTTGTTCCAGGAAACAGAGGGAGGAGGGAAGCAAGCAGCCTGGCCCCACCCTCCTGCCTGCGAAACCCTGCCACATCCACGTCGTGGGGGCAGGTAGCCATGTGTACCTGTTTTTGTCGAGCATGCAGATGATGTGCTATTAGTCCCTGGCTGCTGTGGTCCTGTGACACAATGCACCTGCTGCTGCACAGAGACTCCAAAAAAGGCCAACTCTTGTAATAACAAACCTTGGCACCTTTCATCAGCAGGGCTCAAAGCACTTCCCAGTGGCCTCACAGCCCTGCATGGCCAGGGTGTGGTGGGAGCTGGAGCGTGGGATGCAGCAGCATGATGGTGTGGTAGGGTGCGCCACGGCTGGGGCAGGAAGCGAGGAGTGCTCCATTCGGCTGGAACCACAGACCCCAATCACTGATAGGCCAGCTGGTGCTTCAGCAGTGCATGCGCTAAATTATGACGCAAAGAGGGAGCTGGGATGTAGGCAGATCACCAGGGCAAGTGCCCAACTCCTGTCTGGCATCTGACTATCACCCACAGGATAGACCAGGCCTCAGTTATACATCTCATCAGGAAGAGGGCACCTCCAGAGCCCCATGCCAACTTGGCTGGGGCATTTGCTCAGAACCAGGTCAGGAGGGTACCCTACCAACTGGTCGTCAGCCCACACCTCTAAAGAGGCCCAAGGCTTTCTGTGATGCAGCCAAACAGTGCCTGATTCGCTGGCTCGCTGCTAGAATGCTCTGACTAGCCGGCCCTTTGCTTTGCCCATAGTAGTGTCCCATCCAGGCTGTCAGCATCCAGAATAGGTGACAGAATTCAGCTCCCTTTACCCACAGCTAGCACCTTGACACAATGGGATGAGCTTGTGGGATCCTGTGACTCTCACAGCTTGCTGCTGAGGAAGGGCAGAAGGGGGATTAGAGTCATGCAAGCCAAAACATACAAAACCGGAGCATGCCCTTCTGATCCTGAAGCCAAACTAGAGAAACAGAACCCTGGCTCTCAGACAAAACTCCATCTTTTTACCACAAATGTACAGTACTGAAAAGCAGAGATTTATCAATATCCTGCTATGTATACTCCACGTCTTCATAAAAAACAGCCTAGACAAATCCCAGACATAGAGTGGCCAGAAAAAATCATCAGTGGAGTGCTACAGAGAAGGAGAAAGCAGAATGAGAATGACACAGCAGAGGAGGAAAGACCAAAGCCCAAAGCAGTGGCATGGCTGTTGCAGGAGGCATCAGGGCTGGCCAGTGATACCAAGGAGATGTGCAAGACATGCCACACCTGCAGCCAGCAGAGCTATCTTGAAGATACAGTATTTGCACTGAATAGTAGCCCTACACTGGACAGGGTGGCTTGGCCTAGCAGCTGGCCTGTAAGAACCCTTCATTAGTTTCATTTAATGTGCACGTGTGTGTGTGTGCACGTGCGTGCGCGCACAAGTGTGTGCTCTGTGCATTGCTACAATCAAAATTCAGACCCAGGCTGCCACAGTACATAACCAGCCAGCAGTGCAGACTGTATCAGATGCAGCTCCACTGGCCTTTGCTCTTTGCCTAATTTACACACACACGAGCACTTGCACACGAACACTGGAGCACAGTGAGGTGCAGGGCTGGGAAGCAGAGCTGCCTGTACATCTAGCCCAGGAGCTCCTTCAACGCAAGGGACTTCCCAGTGCTGTTGGGGGGGGGGGGGAACAAAATGATCCCCATCCTAAGAGCAGGGCAGTAGGAGGGAAGTTCCCTATTGCTGGAAGAGTACTAGTGGGCTGAGACAGGGAAAAGTGTCACATTGATGCTCCCAGTCCCCAAGCCCAGAGCCCAGCACAGTAAGAAGCTATCCCCCCGGCCCCGGGGAGGAGCTGGAGCAGGCTGACTGCAGCTTTGGCTACCCAGGCTGTGATTTTATAATCCCACACTTTAATGCCTGCTTCTGCCCTCCCAGTCCTGGAGGCTCACAGCTGGGCAGCTGCTGAGCATTTCTCAGGGGCATCCTGCTAGGCTCAGAGCACCACCTTGCATTTACCAGGTTAAATATCCTGGCCTCTAGATCATAACAACTGAGAAAGATGGGCTAAAGCAGCAGGAAGCTGTGCCTTTAACCAGCAGGGAAACTTCAGCTTGAGTTACTCAGGCCCACTTCAAAGTTCAATGAGAGCCCGTTGCCATGGAAACAGCAGAGGCAGCTTTCCCAGCCCTTCCCAGCTCTTCTGCACCCGTGGTGGGGGGTGGGGGGCGCTACTGCTAGTCCTCCTGTTCCTTTAAGGATGGTGTCTTTTGGAACAGAGGGCTGTAATCTTCCTTTTTTCATCTGTAAAAAGTGATTCTCTGAGGTGTTTTGGAGTCGCTCCAATGCCTGGGCACCTCTGGATGCCACTGGCTGGGTTTTATTTGGGTTACTTCTTCTTCCACTGCTGTTAACACAGACAAGGCAAAGACTGGCAGCTGCATATGCTCATTCAACAACTTTCATCCCCAGCTATATAGGCAGGGCACCACAGAGTTGCAGGCATGGACCTTTGCTGACAAAAGGCAACCAAGTACAGTGAAAAGTAACTAGTGAGTGAGCTTCTAGGAAGAGACATTTTGACTGAGAAATCTAGCAATGCCCTATAGATCCCTGATGTAGAGCTAGGACCACTAAGGAGTCCTCTAACTCAAACAAATATGAAGAGGTTATGCTTGTACTGCCTTATTCTTTGGGACAGTCAAATGGTCCAAAACATGTCTGGGAGTCCTGGAAAGGAAGGTGAGGATGTCCTTACAAGCTCCTGCATACACCAACCAAACAGTCCCCTTGCACCTGCACTTGTTCCCCTTTGCACAGGCCACTCCCAGCACTGAAGGATGACAAAACCAACATCCTTGGGCTCTGGTGGCAATCGCAGACCACCAGCTCGTACCACACACAATACCAGGCAGTGTAGCTGTGGTCAGAGTGCCAGGACAACCCCACCCATTGATCTTTCCAGTCTGCTAGATTGGTGGTTCACAACCTTTTTTGTACCAGGACCCATTTATAAACATCAGTGGTCAGTCCTGACCCAGTACCCTTCACTCCCAATCTGCTGCCCCCCGGCTCCAGCCCCAGCTCCCCGGTGTGTGGGGCATGGGGGGCCCCAAGCAGCTCCTCGCAGGCTGGAACTCTGCCAGGTTTCAGGGGGAAAGCCATGGTTTAAAGGAGAACCCATTTTTAAAATTTGTTTCTCACCCTTTCAGATATTATTGCGACCCACTTTTGGGTCACAACCCATGGGTTGAGAAATGCTGTACTAAATAACAATGTGTGGCATGTTCTCCAAGTGAAGCTATGAAGGCACCACAACCTCATCTGGCAGGTGATGTGGTACCTTGAGAATGACAGCATGATATCAATAGCGCTGTTCATGAACTGCATTACTGCCAAGTCACCTGTGAAGGCCTTAAAAGCACTGGGAATGGAGCAAACCTCCCCACTTACTCAAAAAGGGGTATTTTTGTGGATATCAAGGATTACCTGAAATAACTTCTGTCTTCAAGCAAGCAGGCATATTTTGGCTTTCCATAATTCACCATGTTCCATACGCACACTGGCTGGTAACAGTAAGAACAGAGGCCTGAGAGCTTCACTGATAGTCACCCATAGTGGACAGGTTCTCTGAAAGATAAATAATGTTAAGACAGATGTTCCAGAAACTAAGAGACATTGCATTGCATGCTGTGTAGTCACACCAAGTGCATGTGCCACACCCCAATCCCAATTTTGTTATGTTTCCCAGGCTCTTTGTACTCACTTTGCTAGTATAAGTATCTGGCTCAGGGAACTGGAGTAGCAGGAGCAAGATATGCACAAGATGATGGTTTGGTGTTGCTGGGGGGTTTTAGAGAAAAATCTTAGGTAATGGAGAGGGGGGAAAGAAGCACCTTCCAGAAACCCAGGAACTCTCTAGAGGTAAAACTCCACTGAAGTGTAGCTAGTTTTTCAGAATACCATGGTTAGCATCTGCCTTGGCTCCTTCAGTCCATACGTGCTACTGTTAGGGTCCACAGCAGTATTAGCCTGTCCTAAAATCAGTCAGCCAAAAACCCCACTGAAGTAGGAGAATAGACCAAGCAAGCTACTGCTGCGGCTGCACAGCCCACTCTCTTCATTAATCTCCAAGGAACAACCTGCGTGTGATAACACACTTCTGAGCATCAGCTTTCAGTGTTACACAGATCTTTAGTCAGGAGGGTCACAAGCTCTAGTGACCTGAGGAAGCAGCGGGTGAATTCAGAGCAGAAGGGTGAGATTTCTCTTGTTCTTCACATGTGGCGTGATGTACAGGCTGCCCTCTATTAACAAGCATTTATCTGAGAACAGAATCTTCCACCTGAATGAAGCAAAAATGCTGCGGTTCGTTTCTCGGGAGGCAAAGAACTCTCAGACACACTCTATTAGCAACACAAAAGGTATATTTGCAAATAGGGTCAGAGCGAAGACAAAAGACCACACTCTGCCCCCGAGGGAAACTTCTCAGCGGGCTTTATCTTCTTTCTCTTGGGCACGTGTGCAAAAGCAGGAACTCTTACAACTCATTTCCGGTTCATACAAACATCTATGAAATGACGTCACGTCATCCGTCGCATGTGTGTTATAATTAACTACTTAAGTATGCGGGGCGGATAGGCTTATATGCATTAGCTAATTACGCATGCTTAGAAAGCTCTTTTAGGTCGTTAAAAGTTCAAACCCCCTCTGTCCCAAGAACACAACCAATTAAAATTGCAATTTCTCTTATCTATATAAGAAAGTGAAGGGAGCATGAAAGGGAGTATGATTTAGTGTAACAAAGAGATAGTAAATTTGCAAAACAAAGAGAGTGATACTTTAATACAAAGAGCTCTTGGTAGTTCCCCCCCCCCACCAGGGAGAGCTGCCAGCTGTGCTGTTCTAACAACACTATTCATAATGCATTTTCAATAATATTTCTAACATGAAGGTCTAGACGCTTGTTCCAAGCAAAAATGCTTTAAGTCTTGAGTGAGTCTTGTATGGTGGCCTTCCAAGGAGAGACAGGCTGTGGGTAGAAGCATTATCCTTCTTTCACTCCTAAATTCCTTCAGATCAGTTTCCCCACCACAAGCTTCCTTCACAAGCTTCCACACCAGCCCCAGGTACTGGAGGGGGGGTCTTTAATCCACGCAGCCGGAGGGACTCATGGGGATTAGGAGGTGGATGTGCTGAAGCCACCCATCAGCAGGCTGCTCCCACTCCTTTTCCAGAGGTGGCAGAGAGGGATAGTGGGGAGTGATGGAAATCTGATCCAACAAGGGCATAGGTCACATTCCCTAAATTCCAAGTGAAAAGACCCTGGCATGTTATTTTCTTGGAACAAACAACAAAGGTGGAGGAAAGCAGGGGAGCAACGCGTAACTTGTAAGGATTGGTGGAGAGGCAGGGCTGAGCTGAGGCTGTTGTGGGAAAGAGTTTTCTACAGATGCCCAGAACATTTTCTGTCCCATGTCCCAGCTGCTTTCTCCATTGAGAAGCTCATCTCTGAGGCAATGTCTCAGAGAGATTCCACTGGCTCAGCACTCGGGGAGGGGGTCCCCTATTCACTCCCAGCTTGCTTGGCAAAGGGAAGGTAGTGGAGGACTGTCCTGGCTCTGACTGCACAGTGAGTGGGTGCCGCAGCTCAGCTAAGAGCCCAGCTAGGCACCTTTTCATTCTCAGGCATTTGCTTTGGAGAGGTCCTAGACTCCTATAACATAAAGTAGTCTCTAGGCAGCATCTCCAGGAGCTTTTTGGAGGGGGCTGCTGAATGTTACAATTGGCATCTTCCAAAAATATCAAGATGGATCCATTATGGAAAGCTCAGATCCAGCCAGAGGGTTAGGGCCAAAGCCCATTTATATTCAGACCATTTTCAAAAGAAGAGCTACAATGTGAGGTTCTGGCCAGGTCCCTGATCCTAGAACAGCGATTCTCAACCAGGAGTGCCACTAGATTCTTTCAAAGGTGCTGTGCAATATTAGCACTGTTAGGGGTACATGTTTCTACATGATTCACAAGATAAACTCAGAGATATCAAATACAAATCCAGAGTGTCCAAACATTCTGCCCCGCTGTGGTCTGAGTTCTTTGCAACAGAAGAATTGCTCCGTTATGTTTTCTATAGTCAAGAAACAAGTGAAAGCCAAGACCTAGGACTTTCTGCAGATGCCCTTCAATCTAACAAGGAGTGCCTTGAGTCTAAAAAGGTTGAGCTCTAATTCAGACCCATCTCTTCCAGAGTCTCAGCAACCACTTCAGTATTTTTGACTGTCTGGGTCTCAGAATCTATTTCTGAGTTCCTGTACAAGTGGCCTTCATGAAAGGTATCCTTTTTTAGCTAACAAGCTAAGCAGGCTTGGGCAGGGTCAGGGCTTGAAAGAGAACCCTCCAGGGCAGAGTGCTGTAGGAAGTGGGGTGGATGATTCAGTGAGGTGGTGTTCTCCCTGGAGAGACAGTACAGAAACACTACCTGAGCACAGTTTAAAAGGGCACTGTGAACTCCCTCTGTGACTGGAGACACAATACAGAAATGCTGCCTGAGTGGTGCTAAAGGGGCACTCTGAACTCCCTCTGTGACATTTTAGTGAATTCCCACATAGCCCAATGGCCTGGGTGAGGGTGGCATTTGCTGATGCAAGGAGCAGCAGCAGTGATAAAAGCCACAAAATGGAGGATTTAGATTCTTGTCACTGTCTTTTGGTTCAACAATCAACCTCTTGCCTGACACGATTGGCAGTAAGTCACAGCTACAAGGCATGCTTATAGAAGAGATGGCTCTTCCCTTACTCAGGTGACATTCTGCTATTCATCATGAAACCAAATGCCTCCAGGCCAGGCTGTAGCCATTCACCTAATCCAGGAATTCAGGCTAATCTTCATTTCCACCATCAGCAAATTGAAGACAGAAGTCACAAAGATAAAGAGCTGCCCACCCTCAGAAACCCACACTTATGAGCCCAGCACAGAGTGAACAGGCTTCTGCTATGTTGACATAGCCATGCACTCAAACACGTACTGCCCAGAAAGCTTACCTCCATCAAACAGCATATTCAGTGAGATAAGAGAAAGAGTCCTACCAGGAACCTTGACTCAGATAAACAGCCCTGGAGCAAAGCTACACAGTGCAGCAGTGCCAGGACAGTGCAGGGTGCAGGGTCCAGGAATTTGGACATTCGCCCTGCAGCACTGCATAGGCTCCTTAGGCAGGCAGTGTAATCTAATGGGTAGGGAGTATGATCTAGTGCGTGATTTAGTGAACTGGGAATCAGAGATCTATTCCTGGCTCAGCTGCTGACGTGATACATGACCTAAGTCATGTCCCTTCTGCTATCTCTGCCTGCTTTTGCCTTCCTGTGTCTGATTGGACTTTTTAGACTGTGACATCTTCATGGAATGGACCTGTCTGTCACTATGGGTAAAGTCTAAAACAACAGGACTCAACATTAGGGTGGGAACTTAAGCACTGCTGTGGTAGAAACAATGACCAGATGCTTTCAGAGCTGGGACTAGAGATTAGACAGACCACTGATTTGCATTGGCACAGCAATTGCTATAGCACCTTAGTTCAGTGAAATGAAAATCCCCATCCATATATCTGCTCCTTCATCCAAACAGCAGTGGAAAGCACTCCCAGATCAGCTTCATCATCACATTTCTGGGTCCGGAGCATGGGAGCAGGAGTAAGTATCTTGTGATCTTGTGGCTACCTATAAATTTATCAAGGGGGTGCAGCAAGGAATAGGGGATGCTCTGTTTACCAGGGCACGCCTTGGTGCCACTAGGAACAACAGCCACAACTGACGGAGAACAGATTTAGGCTGGACATCAGGAAGAACTTCTTCATGCTAAGGGTTGCCAAAATCTGGAATGGGCTTCCAAGGGAGGTGGTGCTCTCCTCTACCTTGGGGTCTTTAAGAGGAGGCTGGATAGGCACCTGGCTGGAGTCGTCTGACCCCAGCATTCTTCCCTGCCTTCCAACCCTAACATCTATGAACCTGTGAATCTAAGTAGGGGGGCCGGGCTTGCGTGCTTCCCTTTCAAGGTGCCAAGGATCCTGTGTAGACAAACCCAGCAAGAGCAAAAACAAATATTCCTGCAAAATAACCTCTCTGCTACTTCACCAGGTATTATCCAAAAGCCCACCTATGGCATCGACTAAGATGAGTATCTGTGACCACACACATTTAGGAGCACTGGGAAATCAACCTTTTTACATATACTGCTGACATTAATACCTGATACAGATACTGCCAAAGCATATAGTAACATAGCAGAATCCATAGTTTGAAGATCCCTGAACTATTAGGAAACAGACAGAAAAGAAACACTGCATCATAACCCCAAAATATTTCCATCATCTTCCAATTTTGCCTCAAGCATCTCCTGTGAGACCACAGAAAGGCAGGCACTCAGCACACTTGATAGGCCAGATCTACTTTTTCACTGCCATTCATGGAGCACTCAAAGAGATCATTCTGAATCTTTCTACCTTGGTCACAACACCCTGGCCAGCATGGAGCAGGATGGCAGCAGTCTGTGTCCCTATTTGAAAATTCATCATGAAAACTCAGGAAGTCCAGCAGATCTGAAGGACGAATTCACTGCTCTTCATGCAGCCATGAACACCACTGAACAGTGCCTAAAGGGAACCTAAGCAATAGTATTTCTGGATGCTATCAATAATAGTGGACTCCCATAGCTAAGACTCCTTCCCAATGAGCCTACCTCAACCCCAAGGAGTTCATGGCCATATATGTCTTGTACATTTCAGTACTCACTAACAAATTGATCCACTGGCCAAAATCTTTCCAAGTAACTGGTGATTTTGGGGTATCTCTTCTCTTGCAGGACACAGTGTGAGATGCCATAAAGAGGCCACATTTTCAATGTAGGGGTGCTTGGCATATTCTGAATATTGATCTCCTTTAAGGAGTATCCAGCAGATGTGGTAACAAGGAAAGGACCCAAGGTCAGGGGTCAATTATGGTAAGCTTACCTTGACTGGTGCTAGAAAGGACGTGGATATGTAGCCCTTATACTGATTCTGAAACTGAACATTTTGGTCACAAAGACATCAAAGCCATCAGACACATACTTTGATTTTAAAAAAGTACCCAGCAGGCTGGGATGTTCTGTTTGAAGCTCCCTGATATTTACCAAACTGCAACCAGTGATTTTATTCAAAATAGTAACAACATGAGGGAGGAATCCTCCCCACGGGTTACAGCTTGCAAGTGAGAGACCTTACAATTACAATGTAGCTGAACAAAATAGAGGGCCAGAAATGGCAGACAGGGGGCACAGCCCAGATCCCAGATTATAAACTCTCCAGGCTGAATTGAAGAGCAGTGGGCCATGGCCAATGCAAAGTGCCAAAGATCAAAGGCAAACCATGTCATTCAGAACTCTATATTGAGAAACTTGCCCTTTCCTGATTTGATGTCCTAAGAAAATATACTGACGAGGATGCCAGGGCTCATCATTTTATCAAGAGCATTGTGACACTTCCTACTTACCTTAAAGTTCCCTGAAATGGGAAGAATCAGTTCCCCTCGCCCCCCCCCCCCCCATGTAGCTTTTCTCATTGTGGGGAAAAAAATATAGACTCAGTGCACCTGAAAGCCTAAGAAATCAGGAGCCAAATGAAAAGGACCCCAAATATATTTTACCACCCAAAATTTCTTGATTTTTTAAAGTAGTGTCGAGGTGGTTGCTGCTGTGATGGTCTAAGAGATAAGCAAGAGGCAAGTGAGGCCTGAGGAAAGGTACTGTGATACCTGAAAACTTGCCTATGTCTAAACCAACTGTACAGCTTGTTCAATAAGTGATATTACCGACAAAGATTCTTGCCTCTCTCATTTTCAAGGCAAACACATAATTCTTTGGCACCTGATTCAGGATTTTACAAGTGTGAGGCCAGCAATCCTACTTGTCCAGGTGTAACCATTTCTGCACAAATACTCAGTGCACATACTCAAATGTGCACCACATTATATTTCTGTTACCCAATAGCTACAGGTGTTACACAGAACCCACTCATTTCTTCAGGCTTGTGGTCCAGAGTCCAAAGCTGCATTGCAAAAGCTACAGTTGGCAACCCATCAGGTGTCAGGAACAGGTGCATGGGGGCTGGCACTCGATGCAGTGGAACTGCAAGGCCAACCATGTTGAATGCTGTTTCAAAATTCACGAACAAAACTTCCATTAAGCCCCAAATGTCTGTTACCCACCTGTCAAAACTGGGTCAAGGCTGTCACAGGGTTGGGGGACTGCGGAAAAAAACTGTCCAAGTCTTCTACTCATGACAGGAAACAAGGCTTAGATGATAACAATGAGGCAGGGTGAGCTTTAGGCCTCAAGGCCTGTGGGTAGATGAAGAATGTCCTTTTAAATAGGAAACAGCTCCCTGCATGGGCCTGGACATTGCCACTGTGTCTGCAGTGGATGGAATTCCAGCCTGGCCAGTCCATGCCTCCCTGCACCTGGTGTCTATTAATGTGCTGAGCTGATACTATACACTCCTAAGCCTCATGCTGATTGTTTCTGGCAAGAATCCCATGGAGCAGCTCAGCATGGGACTTGGCTAGCTTCCCAAAGTTGCCTCAACAAACTCCCTGGCTTCCTGCTCCTCATTTGGGCTTCCACCTTGATGCAGACAACCCAAAGGTGCCATCACCCTGTCTGGGAATGGAGCAAAAACACATCCAGGCCCAGGTGGAAGACTCAGGTGCTGACATGCGGGGTTTCTGGAGGTCAGATGAACCATCTGCTTCTGGGTGTGAGCAAAGCTGGAGGATGGAGCACTCCGCCAGCTGCCAGGCCTTGGGATCCAACCAGAGAGGCTGACCTCCTGCAGCACCTCACCACCTGGGGCACCTGGTGGCTAAGGGCTCCAGAGCTTGGCAACTGGTTGCCCTCTACAGCTCAAGGGGAATGCCAAGCAAGAAAACAGACCTATCAAAAAGGGTTTCCCCCAACCCCACCCTAAAAACTGGGCAGCAACATGACCTTGCCCCCGATGCAGGATGACAGAACCAGCTCCTGGAGGCAGCTAGTCCATTCCACCTGGGAATGGACCTCCCCAAACTGCTTCTTCCCTGGAGAGCTCCCCAGTGTCCAACCCTCCCACTCTCCCAGAGCACAGGGTGCTCAGGCATTTGATTCTCTGATACATCTTATACTCTTGGGATGTTTCTCTCTCCTCTCCCCATTCCAAAGTGTCAATTGTCCTAGGACAAATTCCTCCTCTGAGTGAGTGGCTGGTCCCACCAGAGAGGTTGATCTTCCCTAGCACCTCACCACCTGGTGCACCTGATGGTAAAGAGCTCCTTATCAATGGCTGGCAGAAGCTAGATCAGAATCTGTCTGGGATGCTCTAGGAAGAATGCAATCTTCATCTGAGCAGGAGGTTGGACTAGATGACCCTTAAGGTCCCTTCTAGCCCTATGATTGACCCTTCCCTCTCCATTAACCTTACCCTGACCATTGCAAAATGGGGGCACAAATTGCTCTGTTGATTTATTTTTACAAGTGCTGCCCAGCAAGGGTGTCTGAACCAGTCTTAGTTATTGGAGAAGACAAATGTCAATGCCAGCCATTGCAGTGTGGCCCAGCTGGGCACAAGAAAGAAGCACAGGAGGCACCAACCTGGAGTGAGGCCAGATCATGGGGCAAAAGCAGAACCATTTTAATTCAAGTGGACAGTGCTTGTTTCAGAGTAGGGATTCTGGTTCTGGACAGAATAAGATCAGAAGACAACTGAGTACTGACACCGCACCCAGCCCAGATCTGGTTCTGGAATGCCTAGCTGGTAACAGGAGGCAGGAACAGCTCAAAGCCTTCAGCTACTGTCAGCAGGGGGTTAAGACTTTCCTTTACTGAGGGCACAGGGCTTCAGGCCAGCTTGGATTCTTCTTTGTTTAGCAGAAATCACACAGAGCGCAAGTCACTCCAGAGCTGAATGCTGCAAGGAGCATTACATCAGAGGCTAGGTATGTAACCGGGCAGGAACACAGCACTATGGCAGAAATTAACATGGGCTGCAGGGCTGCAGCTCATTCTCCAGCTCCCACAGACAGCCTCTCCCCTTATGTACACACACAGTAGACCATCCACCCAGGCAAGCTCACACAGATGCCACCCCTAGCAATCACCCAACCTTCAGACACCCTCAACACACAGCCTCCATGTCCTGAACTCCGACAGAAAAGGCAGTCAGAGGGCACCAGATCTTGGAAGGGGAGGGGTTGTTGTAATTTGCTTGCAAACTCCTTGCATCAGGTACTGGTGACTTGCACACAGCCAAACAGGTGGCTGGGCCTGCAGAGATAATCACCTCCTTTTACTCCTTAGTCCATCAGTAGTAAAGAATCTCATACGCACACACAGTCCCTCTCCGTCTCTTTCTCACACTCATATACACACATGCTCCAGTGATGCACAGTAGTCCATTGTTCTTGGGAAGGCCTTGCCAGAGCTCCTCAGTGTGGAATCAGTTAACTGGAAAAGGAGGAAGGACATTCAGTGCCTGTCACTCAGGGACTTGTTTCTGGCAGGCCAAGGATGCAATGGTCCATGTAGGCCCCTGACTACCTCCCTCGGGCCCCCCAGCTTGGGTGAAGGTACATTAATGGGGAAGTAGGGAAAGGGCTGCCATTTCTCTGGCCAACTCTCCAGGACCCTGGATGCATCAAAGAATTCATTCTCTAGGGCAGTCAAGCCACTAGTTTTCATAAGCACAAAAGTCCCCAAGGACTCCATTCAAGACAGGGAAGGCTCAGCTGTCTGCGTTACTTGGAAGAGGTCCAGGTGGGTGCAGGGACAGCCGGCAATGAAGTTGTGAGCGCACAGCCAGTCTCTGGGGTATGGCTGTTGCATAAAGCAGAAGAGTTCAGTTGCCTCAAGCAGGGTCCTCTCTTTTCGCCTGGCTGGGAGATCTGCTCTATCTGAGCCCTCATTCAGGAAGTTGGAACAAAATGTGGCCTCTGGGCTTTTACTTATGACATCACATCTCCATGGTAACTAGCTGTGATGTCACACACGTTAACATCACCAGGTCAAATGTTTACCCAACTGGAGACAGGATAGTGACTCTGGCAGAATGAGCTTCATCTCAGCAGGGCTCTTATAGCAGGCAGCTGGGACTATGGAAAGGAGGGGGACCTCTCACCCAGGCCCTGGAAGGCTTGATCTTGCCGTCTGCTCCCTGCTGGATGCGCAGCAGAACCAGCTGTGTCTGTCTTGCCTCTGGCTTGCAAACTACCCAGAACGGAAGTAAATCCAGTTCTCCCTCCCCACCCTCTTCTACTTGCTGTGCAAATCATCCCCCTGCTGCTTTGGCCTCTCAGCACATGCCCTTTTGAAACAGGTGATGCCATGACACCAGGAAGACAAAAGGCAGGAGTCAGGCAAGCTATGCTACTGCAGGTTCAGGCTGTGAACTTTGGATCCCCCACATGTTTTGCTCCCAGGGATACATGTACACAGTGCACTTCTATCCATAGAGCAGCTGAAGCAAATGTAATTGTGCCAATAGGGCTCCAAGCCTAGCAAGAGAGGAGTCAGCAAAGCAAAGGTCATCTGCTGTACTTCCCTTCACTCCCCCAGCACACAGCAACCTGAGAGGTATGGGAAACCAGAAGTCACTGCCTATCTGAATCTGTGGGCTCTCCCATCCCCTTCCTGCAGCAATCTGGCCTTCTTTGAGGGAGTGGGGGATGCGAAGGCAGGTGCTCACTTGGGCAGGTGGACTGCAGGGTTTTCATGGAAACCAGGCACAGCTGAAAACTCCAGATGGCAAATCTTCCAGGGAAAATGCTGAGGGGGAGCAGTCAAGCCTCATGCTTCAGGGCATTGATGCATCACTGCTAAGGTCAAGAAGGAATGCAGCACAATTGGTCAGGTGCCTCATGGGGAATGAACTTTTGTCTTTCCCTTGAACATGGAGCACTGGCTGCTACCAGGGTCTATCTGTGCCAAGGTCTGGGTCTGGTGTGGCAAGTCCAGTGAGACAAGCAAGCAGTCAGATAGGTCCTTTGGCCACCTTTCCCTTGCCTGAGTGCTGCTTTGAGGCTTGATCCACAGTGATCCCCATCTCCAGCTATGTCTGGAGGGGCAAAGGCAGGTTCTGGAGGGAGCCACCACCAGCTTGTCCTGCCCTGGCAGTGCAGATGACTGCTGATAAGGTGGGAGAAGGGAGGCTGGAGACTGTGGATCTCCACTCCCAGCCCTCTCTGTGCCCTGCAATCCCGGCACCTCATAGGGAAGGCAAAGCACAGATCAGGATAGATCAAGAGAGGCCTGGAGTTGACGAGTTCTACCACACCCCTCCATCTGGCAGGGCTGTCAGGCTCCGCATCTTACCTGCTCCTGCCCTCCAAAGGAAACTCTCATGTCCCCAGCCACCTCCCAGGTAACTTCCATCTCTTGGTCTGCTCCCTGTGGAACCTGCTGGCTGTCGAGCCCTGGCCTGTCTCCCTCATGGTCCAGCTGCCCCACGCCCTACACTTCACCCTACACTGTGCCACTGCAGCGTCTTCTCCACACTGATGTACAAGGGTTTGGTTCACCCCTGCCAGCCTAGTGAGCTAAGAACTGTGCTCCCTGTGCCCCTGACAGGAGGTGTTCACCCCAGGGTGTGTCATGGACCTGGGTTGAAGCTGCCTATTGTAATCAGTTCATCTCCAGGCCGTCCCTCTTCCCTGACCAATACCCTTATACTTTGGGGTCTGCTGTCAAGCTGTGGTTTCTTCCCATGGCTACAAACCCTCACCAACAGGTAGAGTAGGAACATGGTATCACCCTGATGAGTCCAGACACACTATTGTGACCCCCAAAGGGAGCACACTGAAGCCCTCTTGTGACACACTCATGGGAGTATGGCTTCCTTGTGGCTCAAAATAAATATTTTTAGCACTTGAACAGCTAGACAGGCACAGAATGGGGAACAGAACCCAGACCTCCTGGCTCCTGATTCATTGCCTTAACCACAAGGCCATCCTTGAAGCAGAAGAATTTACAGGCTTGGTATGGGGGGAATCTTTAATTCAAACACAGCGACTGCAATAACAGGAAAAGGAAACACAAGTTCCCAGCAGAGTCAATTGCTTTGTGAATCAAGAGGCTTGGTTTTCTGCCATTGCCTCAGTGCAAAAGTCCCTCTCTGGAGCGTGGTGGGTACTTTGTTCCCTGAGAGATTGCGGCTTTGCTCACAGCAGATCTTTGCATGTGTCTATTCACATGTAACCAAGATTGAAATGAGTAACAGAATGAGCTTATCAGGTTTTCTTGGCGGGTGGGAACTAAGGGCAGGAAACAAGATAACAAGCACTAAGAACTGCCAGACCAGAATAGACCAATGGTCCTTCTGTCTTTGGCAGTGTCCAGTGCTGGTCCTTCCGAGGAAGGATGCATCTAATGGCTGTATCCTCCCCTTCTCTGTGACCTTCCCCCCTTCTGTAAGTTATTTTGGAGCATTTTGTTCCAGCAAAGAATTTTGAAAAGAGGCTTTTTGCCTGGGAGCAACCTTGAGAGCCTTACTCAGACAGAAGGAAATATACTTGCTTGGTGAACTCAGAGCTTCTTTTGCTCTCCCTGAAAGCACAGTCAACTGAATTTTACTTCATGCCCAGCTCCCCCCATTGGAAAATCAAAGGGCTTTGCAATATTATGGAGCCTCACTCTACCCCTCCCACTGGAGCAGCTGTCTGCCTTATTCCTCAGATGGAGGAAACTGAGGCAGAAGGGGTGTTCTCCTGGTAAATGCAAATAACTGTGATGTCATTGGGATAACGGAGACCTGGTGGGACTCCACCCATGACTGGACCATGGGCATAGATGGCTATACCCTGTACAGGAGGGACTGAGTGGACAAAAGGGGTGGGGGCATAGCTCTCTATGTCAAGGAAAGCTACGTGTCTCTGCAAGCCAACATTGGCACCCATGGTAGACGACTTGAGACCCTCTGGGTTAAAATCCGTGGGGGACACAGCACAGGGGATACTATGGTGGGGGTCTCCTACCCAGGGTCAAGACCTTGACCAGGAGTTCACCAGGGAATTGGCTGAGGCCGCATGATCCCAGTGTAATGGTTGTCATGGGAGACTTTAACTACCCAGACATCTTGTGGGAGGAGCGCTCGGCCAAATCTGAGCTTCCGCAAAGCTTTCTCTCGTGTGCGGATGACCTCTATCTGATGCAGGAAGTCTACGGGCTGACAAGAGGTAAAGTGCTGCTAGACCTCGTGCTGGCAACTGGGGATGACCTAATCAGCAACCTAATGATCGATGGGAAGCTGAGTGACAGTGACCATAAGCTGATCACCTTCATCATCTGCCGTAAAGCTGGCAAGTCAGTCAGTAATACAGAAGTCCTTGACATCAGGAAAGCTGACTTTGGCAAGCTAAAGAGGCTTGTCAGAGAGGCCCTAAAAGGCCACAACCCAAAGGAGAGGGGAGTTCAGGAAGAGTGGTTGCTCCTCAGGGGAGCAATCCTGGATGTGCAAGCAAAGTCCATCCCGTCTTGGAGGAAAGGCAGCAAAAGGGCACAGCAGCCCCCTTGGCTCTCCAGGGAACTGGCGGACCTCCTGCGTCTTAAAAGGAAGACCTACAAAGGATGGAGGACTGGAACCGCCACCAAGGAAGAATACTCTGCTCTGGTCTGGTCCTGCAGGGAGCGAACCAGGAACGCCAAGGCTGTGATGGAACTCCAGCTAGCTACAAATATCAAGGACAATAAAAAGTCCTTTTTTAGATATGTGGGGAGCCGGAGGAAAAGCAAGGGCAACACTGGACCCCTGCTAAACCAGATGCGACAACTGACAACCGACGCCCAGGAAAAAGCCAACTTGCTAAATGGGTACTTTGTGTCAGTTTTTCACCAGTCTCATGGGATGACCCTGCCCACTATGGGTCAGGGAGGCTTGGGTGAGGGAGATTCCTTGCCCTCCACTGAAGCTGACCTCAAGAAGGAACATCTTGACAGGCTGGATACTCAAGTCAGCCGGCCCTGATGGTTTATACCCCAGGGTACTCAGGGAGCTGGCAAGCATCATAGCTCAGACCCTGGCATGAATCTTCGAGAACTCCTGGTGCTCTGGTGTAGTGCCCGAAGACCAGAAGAAGGCCAATGTGGTGCCTATCTTCAAAAAAGGGAGGAAAGTAGATCTGGCAAACTACAGGCCCATCAGCCTGACCTCTATCCTGGGGAAGGTCTTAGAAAAGATTATCAAATTGGCCATCCTTAACAGACTAGCTGAAGCCAATATCCTGAGGGATACCCAGCATGGGTTTGTTGCGGGTAGGTCTTGCCTGACGAATCTCATTTCCTTTTATGACCAGGTGACCTATCACCTGGACAAGGGGGAAGAGGTCGACGTTGTATATCTTGACTTTAAAAAAGCCTTCAATCTGGTATCCCATAATCACCTCTTGGCAAAACTGGCTAACTGCGGTCTCGACCTCATCACGATCCACTGGCTGGGGAATTGACTCCGCAGTAGGACCCAGAGGGTGGCGGTTCACAGAAGCCAATCATCGTGGTGCCCTGTGGCCAGTGGGGTCCCTCAAGGTTCTGTCCTAGGGCCTATACTGTTTAACATCTTCACCAATGATGTGGACATTGGTGTCAGAAGCGGATTGGCCAAGTTTGCTGATGACACCAAACTCTGGGGTAAAGCATCCATACCTGAGGACAGGAGGGTGATTCAGGAGGATCTTGACAGGCTCAGCAAATGGGCAGATGAGAACCTGATGGTGTTCAACACCAAAACATGCAAGGTTCTCCACCTTGGGAGGAAAAACCTGCAGCATCCTTATAGGCTTGACAGTGCTACGCTGGCTAGCACTACAGATGAAAGGGACTTGAGGGTCATGGTTGTCCACAAGATGAACATGAGCCTGCAGCATGATGCTGCGGCTAATAAAGCGACCAAAACGCTGGCTTGCATCCATTGATACTTCTCAAGCAAATCCCGTGATGTCATTCTCCCCTTGTACTCAGCCTTGGTGAGGCCGCAGCTGGAGTATTGCGTCCAGTTTTGGGCTCCACAATTTAAAAAGGATGTGGAGAAGCTTGAGAGAGTTCAGAGAAGAGCCATGTGCATGGTCAGAGGTCAGGAAAACAGACCTTACGATGAGAGGCTGAGAGCCATGGGGCTCTTCAGCCTGTAAAAGCGCAGGCTCAGGGGTGATCTGGTGGCCACCTATAAGTTTATCAGGGGTGTTCACCAGGATCTGGTGGAACATCTGTTCGCCAGAGCCCCCCAAAGGATGGCAAGATCGAACGGTCACAAACTCCGCCGCAACCGACTCAGGCTGGACATAAGAAAGAACTTCTTCACTGTCTGAGCCCTCAAGGTTTGGAATAGCCTGCTGCCGGAGGTGGTTCAAGCACCCACTTTCAACACCTTCAAGACACGTTTGGATGCTTATCTTGCTGGGATCCTATGATCCCTGCTGACTACCTGCCCCTGGGGTAGGGAGCTGTACTTGATGATCTTCTGGGGTCCCTTCCAGCCCAAATGTCTATGAAATCTGTGAAAGGAGTTATTTAAGCAATTCTGGCCAAAGCAAGGATTTTTTAAATTTCCTTTCAAAGGCCAGATCTATTCCAAATTCTACTGGGCAAAGCCCAATAATCAGGTTCTAAATTTTGACTGAGCTTAGACCTATCATTCAAGTCTGTGTGTGTGGCTCTACCACCAGGCAAGTATCCTCCTTCCCTGGCTCATTAGTCTTGGGCTTCAACTCTCCAAATCCATAGCAGGCATCCTATATACAAGCCCCAAAGCTGGAGGCCTTGGGGTTTGGATGCCCCCTGCTCTCGCTTGTTCCTAGCCAAACGGACAAGGAACAAGCCATGAGGGAAGCATGAATGTAATCCCCCATTGCTACAGAATTGTGCAGTCGAGTGTCCCACATTCGGGAAAACTCTCAGGGGTCAGCCCACCAAGAATGCAATGGACAGGTCTCACCCTTGGTGATCATGGTATCTACCCTGCCAGGTAACCTAGGGAACCCAGTCACCTGCCGCCCTGCCCAGGTTATTACAGACCACGCTGATCCCAAGGTAGACCCTAGATTATGTTATGTCCCCGCAGTACTCCTCCCAAGACTCCCTGCTAGCTTGCTGTGCGTTGTACTTGTCCCATGAAGACTACAGGATGCATGGACCTGTGACCACTGAGTCTGGAAAGTAGGATGGGACCATGAAGCTTTCCCACATTGGTGTAGGGGTTCTTATGTATAAACAAATGCTGTGTCCATCTGTCTACCCTGGGGTGGAGGTTACAAGGCTGCTTCAGGCCAAAGGGTTTGCAGCTTTCCCAAGAGTGGTGAGAGTGGGATGCAGCCAGGCGGATTCTCAGCCCATGAAAGTCCCTGCAGCTCTATTGACCTCCAAGGACCTATGCACTTGTTCACAGCAGCTGAAGTCTGGCCCAGGGAGGTGAGAGCACAGGGCCCTGTGTCTAGCTCTGTCTATTTCAAGCTTTGTGAGCTTGAGCAGGTGACTGGCTAACCTTGCTGAGCCTCTGCCTGGCTTGCTCAACAAGGAGTACTTATCAGCCAGCCCATGGAGGTTCAGAGACTCTTGACAAATATTAGAAAGAGCTCTGTAACAGTCACATGAGAAGTCCTCTAAGAGGAGGAACTGCCAGCTCTTTGCCTGGTGGCCTGATGCCTAATCTCCTCCTCCCTGTCACTGAACACGGAAGCTGTTCCTTTTCAGACTGAAATTTTCCACACATGGTCTCTGCCCCAGTAATCTTTGCTCATTGTAAGAACATACTGGTTCCTGGCACATCTGCCCCAAGCAGCACATCTTCTTCCCCAGTTCTTCCACATGTCAAGTTTGTGAATTTGTTGCTAAGAAAGGCCAGGCCATACTACGTATGTGATTAGGATGCACAGAACCTAAGGGAAGCTTGGGCCCCCATCTTGGGAAGTCCTACATCATCACCGTAACCGGAGCCTCTATTAGACTGTATCTAAAGGCCCAATTAAGTCAATGGGAATCTTTCCAGTGACTTCAGTAGGCTTTGGGCTCAGGCCCAGATGGCATCCCGTCTCCTCAGGAAGAGCTGGTAGAGAACCAGCATGACTTGGAGAGTGGATACTTGGGGGGCTAGAAACTAGAGAAGCCACTGAAATTGAACATGAGTTCACACTGAAACTGCTACGTGCCTGCTCATAGAGTTTCCCCACAGACCAGGTTAATTGGGCAAATCTGGTTCCAGTTGCAGTGGATCTCTTAGTTCTGGGGCAGAGAGTGATGATGGCAGAGTGGTGAGTGTAAGGCCTGCACATGCCACCGCATTTTCACTTTTACCCCCTGATGCTCTACCCCCTCTGCAGTGCTGCAGTGCACTGTGCACATTGCCCTCCATGTGGCTGGAGGGACCCTAACCAGCACGCAGAATGCATGGAAGGATGTTCCGTGTAGGTTTAAGGCTGTAGAATAACTCAGGAAAGATGGCATCACATTGAAGCCTGTGCAGAAGAATCCAGAGTCCAGAGGGCTGGTGACCATGTAATGCTGGCAGTAGTCTGACCTTTGAGTGTCTGGATGTTTCTGCTGGAACCTCTGTGCAGGGACTGTGCCCCAAACCTATACACCTGCTAGGCTCCACTGAAGCCTTGTTTTGAAATGTCAGGTGGGACTTGGCAGATGCTTGAAGCACATTTGGTTTTCAGCACAGGGATAAACTTCACTGCACTCACAGCATCCCATTAATGAGGATGCTGTTTTTATGTTCACCATCTCCCAAGTAAGAAGGGGCTCCATCCAAGCTCCCTTTAGTGTTCCAAAATGTGCACTATATACACTTATTCCTTTCCTATTTAACCAGCCTTATCTAAAGCAATAGTGAACCATGGGAGTTTAAAAGTTGTGGCCAAACTTGCACGAAAGGCAATCAGAATGGAGGTTCCTTGGCTGTTTTGCAGTGCCAGCTCTAGCCCCAGTGACATGAAGTTGTCTGTACCCCTGCCCAACACAAATCATGGAGCACTCCCAGTCCCATTACCAGGGAGGTACAGATAGGCAGAATCCCAGCTGTAGTAGGGAGGGAGCAGCATAAGGAGGCACAAGATACATTGAATTTTATGGGTAAAGACTAAGAGGAGACCACTAGGGTCACTCTGCACATCAGCGCCACCTCCTCTCTGTGGTCTTTCAGCCTGTCAGTTCCTCTGCAGGGTTGCTTTATGGGCTTGGTAAAACAGAGGGGATTTTTCTGCTTTTCACTATTGAGTCAATCTGTTAAAATGTGCACTCACGGGGCAGGGAGGAGCCATGGTCCTCACCCAGAGCTGGGCCACTGACAGGGAGAAGGCAGGAATGTTAATGGGAAACAGGTTCACTCTTCCCCTGCATCTGCTTTGCTTTTTGTGGCCATTCCTAGCAAAACCTAACAGGTCCTGGGGGTTTTCTGGGCCATGTGCTCTTCAGGGAGTTGGATCTTTCCTTGCGCTTTCAGCAGATCCATGATAGGAGCCCACTCCAGCAAGAGCAAGGGAACTCTGTTCAGGCGCAGAGGAGCCCCTGGCACTGAAAGAATGGAGGTTTCTCAGTATGAGCAAGCTAGAGACTGCGGGCCAGTTGAAGAGACAGGGTCATGCTGTGCTTGTGCATTGCATGGTCTCAGTGGTGGGCCTCAAAACACTTTGCAAGGTAGAAGGTCAGGACTCCCTGCACTACAGCTGGGGAAACTGAGGCACAGAATGGGGCAAACCCACATTTTCAGAATTTCAGCTTTGTCAGCTTGACCCTTCTAGGCCCGACTGGCAGAGGTGGTGAGTAGTTTTCATTGGCTTCAGGACCCAATAAGTCACTATATCATCCCCTTTGGAATCCCCGCTTCGAATCAGCCTCCACTGGGCTGCTCCTGAATTGCTCGTCTGGCACTGGTTATACTGGCAACTGCCTGTGATGGCTGAGGATGCATCAACACTGCCTCCGGTCCACACTCAGGAGTTCCACTGTAAACTATACCTTGCCCACTCACTCCTAGGCTTTATGCCAGCTCCAGCTAATGAAGGTATGCAGGCATTGTGGTGCTGAGTGGTGCACACCCACCACTCTTAGGCTGTCTGTCAGGGGTGCTTTTAGGCACATGCTCAGGGCTGCTAGGAGGGAGCTTCACTAGCTCATATCCAGGATTTGCATATATGGAGCAGGAACAGGTGAGCTGTGCACACAGGCAGTGTGGGCCCTCCTGAGGCTACAGGGGCTGCTGACCTATGCAGTCTCCTTTGCTGTCACCCTCCCATTCCCATGTGTCTGCTCATACCTCATTGAGTACTGTCTGAACTCTAGACTGGGAGCCATCAGTACTGGGGACCTTCTTAGTGGTAATACTTGTACACTCCCAAATGAGTGTACACAAACCTGGCACTGAAGGACTGTGTTTGTCTCTTCAGGAACTACTGCAGTGGAACTAAAATAATAATGATGCCTATGTGTGGGCATTCTGCACTACTGAAAATCCAGGAGCTGGATGTGGATTTAGAAACCTGTTTCAGAGCCCCCATTTTAGCAACTCTCAGACATGTGGAAGAGCCTGTGTGTCATGGAGAGAGAGGGAAGGGACAAGCGTCAGGGGCTGTGTGTCAGTCGAGGGGTGGGAGAAGGCTCATTTCCCAGGGCTCTACTTGGGGTCAACTTCCTGAGGGAATTTCTTCCCACAGCATCTGCAGGAAGGTGGCGCTTCTTCTTCCATCCCACATATCCTTGGAAATATAAACCAGAGGCACAGTTCTCAGAAGGGCTATTTTCAAATTAGGGATTGCCAGGAATCCACATCCTCCAAACCCTGCTGGGTGGTCTTTTGAGCTCTTGAGATTTGAGCTGAGCACACAAGAACCTAGCCTCTAACCCAGTGAACAGAACTATCCCGTGGCAAGGACAGACAGGCACAGATGTGGCAGGATGGGCCCTAGCTGCATCTCCAGATCTCTCCAGACCTGACCCTAGTCCCATTAATGTCAGTGAAAAAACTCCAGTTGACTTCAGCAGTTAAATCAGGACATAACTTGAGATGTTGCAGAGATGCCTGACTGCAGGTCATGCAGGCCTAGAGATGCCCTCTGGCCTATAACCATCCAGCAACAAGAGCTGTCCAGCAACTGGCAGTTATCCAGAGGGAAGGAGATCCTATAGAGCTGGCACTCTATGCATGGTCTGTTTTCCTCTGGAGACTGTACCAGAGTTATCTGGGGTCCCAGTCACCCAGCAGAGACCACCAGCATGCTAACAGTGGCACCAGAAGCCTGCCCTACTGTGTTGACTGGGGACTGTGCCAACCTTGGCTCCCGCCTATTAGCTGGCAAGATATCTCCTGTGCTGGGGGAGGGAGGGAAGATTGTTGCCTAGGTCACACTCCTCTTTCACTGGGCTTTCTTTGCTGGCTGAAGGGAACAATAGGCTCCCTCCTGCCTGCCTCCAAAGGGAGGGAGAGCACATGCTCATTGTCTATTGTGTTCTCTCAGAAAAGAATGGGACTGAATAAGGGGCTGGGATCCACAGCCTCCATGCAACATCTGGTTTCAGCATGTGGCAAGGACAGAGCTTTCATCTGGCCCCTCCAGAGCCACAGCATCACACAACTCTCTGTCCAGCTAGGAAACAAACAAGTTGTTAACCCCCCTACGGCATTAGCAGCACAAGACAAGTAAAGAGAGCAAAGGGCAGCCTACAGCATATGAGGGTAACACTCCACTCTGGCCCTTGGGAAGTTATGGTACACCTAATCCAAGCCACACCTCTCCCAGTAGGAGGCACTCTAATTGTGTGGCAGCAGGAAAGCCATGCAAAGTTGGGCCAGGCCCCTCCTGTTCACCAGCAGTGCTGCAGGGAGTATGAGGCAGTACTGCCAGTGCTGGAGGTAGCTCAGACCTACAGCAGCCAAACACCAGGCAGGAAGCAATACAGAGGAGCTAGCAACAGGTCCTCCACAAAATCCTATTCCAGCCTCTCCCAGCCCTATGTACCTGGAGGGGGAGTTTCCAAGAAGGGTGTCAAACCCCTGTGGGGACCATAGGTGCTGGGACAGCTCTGGCTGTGTGACTGTAGCAGGGTTGTGGCAGGCCCACAGCTCAGTGCCCAGCCTGTACAAGGGCTCTGCCTGTTATCTAAAATCAGGGATAAAATGCAGTTCTTAGCAGATGCAGAAATGTAAAGGTACAGACCAATCTCCTCCTCCCCGGGAGGGAGAAGGGGCAGCCTACTACATTCCCAAGGATGTTATTCTTTTAACAATACCCAGCTGGTCCACATGATTTCCGTTCTATTTTTAACCCTGGAATAACTCCAAATGGCCTAACATCTCTTCTTGGCTGTCATTTATTTTTGATGTTTCCCTTGAAAAAACAAGGCCCACGCGCTGGGCCTCTTTGCTTTCCCAGCCCAGTGTCATGGTAAAGGCTCTCCCCTTACAAACACACACAGCTCTAGCATGGCACCTGATCCTTGAATCCTCCCTGGTTTCCTCTGCAACCACAGCCCCTCCCTTCCCAAAATGCTGTTTAGATGCAGACGGTATATATGCTCTCCCCTTGCTGTGTGGGATGGCTCATTTCAGATTTTACTTTTCTTCTCTCCCTTTGCCCCCACATTCTGCCCCCTCCAATAAAGGGTTAACTTTAATCCACGCTCCATCCTTCGAGACACTTCTTTGGCACCTGGTCAGCCCCCACCCCAAGCAGGCATACATGGAGCCTCAGAGGATTGTTTATAAAGAAATAAAGTAAGCATAAAGTAGAGGAAGGGGGCGGGGGAAACCCACTGCAGTCACTGAAGGATCTCCCCAGCTGCAGAAGTCTCAGTCCATTGTCCAGAGTCAAGCTGCTCTGTCAATGTCTCTTGACCTGACATGTTGGTTTCCAGGAAGGTCAAAGTACAAGCTGACTGCCCTTTACCAGTCTGCATAGGATCTGTATGACAGCAGTGCATGGGGTCATGGGGTGGATGCTAGCAAGACTCTGCATTGTCACAGAGACTGAAATGCTCTCTTTGGCATCTATAAAGCCTGGGAGATGAGCAGCCCAGCTTCCCCATACCCAGCTGCCTTGGTTCCTTTACCCCAGCAGGAGAAGGACTTATTCAGTACAGTGAGTATAGCCTCAGGGCCGGATTTTCCAAGGGGCTGAGCAGCTAGAGCACCAGGAGAAATCAACAGGAGCTGCACACTCAGCATTCTGAAAACGCAGCTTTTATTGCCTAAGTAACAAACTCGGTGACATGAAGAAGCAGCCAATGATAAACCAGGATTGTCCAGGAACTACAGTCTGAGGCCTAAAATAGTGTTGAAGTCTGAAAAAGAGAGAGCCCTCTCATTGCAAAGGCAGGAACAGGACAGATCTGCCTAAGCCAAGTGCGGATGAGCTCAACCAACAAGGAGCTTGTGTTTCTCTCTTATGGAAGGTTTTGGGGAAGCTGAACAGTCTGGCTCTCTGTATTTATTATCAGCACAGAGGGAGCGTATGGAAAAATAGATGAAGACCCAGCTTAAGGGTCCTGACAATTTCCCAGTGCAGCCCTTGATGCCAAAGAATTTGAACATCTTGGTCCCTCAAGCACTC
This sequence comes from Crocodylus porosus, assembly GCF_001723895.1. Classification (NCBI taxonomy): domain Eukaryota; kingdom Metazoa; phylum Chordata; order Crocodylia; family Crocodylidae; genus Crocodylus; species Crocodylus porosus. The sequence goes on along the minus strand of NW_017728911.1, from coordinate 4,797,737 downwards.
ATCAGCATTAATTGTTGCTGGGGGCAAGAGTGAAACCTGCAGCAAGTGAGAAGCTACTGAGACTAGTCTTCTGTCAAGAGTACATCAGCCCAGTGCTGGAGGAAAGAGGATAATGAGCTATAAAAGTTCTTCTACACAACCAGTAGAGATTGGTGTGTTTCATACAACCAAGTGTTAACCATTCTGGTATCCTAAGTGCACGTCTTAAATGCTGGTGCTACATGAGAGATGAGCAGAAAGTCGGGGAGAAACAGCCAAGACAGTGTCATGGGCAACATGACTTTGAGCAGCTTCAGCCTTGCAGGGATAGTGGGGAAAGCAACTTTGGCTGGAGCTGAAAAGCATAGGAAGGTGTAGAAGCAGAAGGGACAACAGGGCTCTGTTCATCTCACAGTCATGCCAGTGTAAATCTAATAACTACTGAGAAATTACTCCAGATATATATCCATACAATCAAGGGCAGAATCTAGCCCAGACCCTCTTACTGAGACTGGTAGGGAATTTTCCTTTTTGTTCTTTCAACTAAGTAAAAAAAAAAAGCTTAGCTGCAGCAGTGCAAAGTGACAGTGGACCAGATTGTTGCCCAAGATAAGAGCAACTCCACTGAAGCCAAGTCAGAGGAAAGTCAGCATAAAATAAGCAGCAAGTTGAGGGTACCTGGAATGGGAGGACTTAGGGTTAAGAGGCTTAGAATTGGATGTTCTTGTTATCACATGTGTAGCCCCTCACCGGTATCTATCTCTTCCTGTTTTGTTTTAGACTGAGTAGGTGGAAACAACCCCGAGAGAACTCTATGGGTTCCCTCATGTTAGAGGGAGAATGATCCTTTCTGGTGTATTTACTATATAAGTTTCTTTTTTTTCCTGAGGGCAAGAATGGCCAGGATTATCATTCTGGTCCAAGAGTGAAAATGAGTATATGTCAAACAAGGTACAATTCACATGGATCTTCTTAGGATAACTTTGAACCTCAGCAGTCAAGTGAACACTACATTTTTTTCTAGAGCTGGCCAAAACTGGAACTAGATTTGTGCAAGGATGTGCCTAATGTGATTTCTTTCCCACGGACTCATTTTCCACAAAAGGTGAAATTTCTATGTTGAAATTTTTATTGCAAACACTATGGAACATTTTCGGTAGACAGACACATCCGATAAAGATTTGGAACATGATTTCCATCAACATTTCTATTAAAAACTAATTGGTAAAAATGTTGTTGAAACATTTGCCAAAAATGGAAAAATTGCCATAATTTTTTCACAAAAAATTTCAAATAAAGGCCATTTTTTCCATCAGAAAAGTTTTTGGTGTGCAAATTTTTGACCAACTCTACTTATTTTCCCTCTAGACTGTAATGTATCAACCTCCCTACTCTAGTGGGACATGTTTCCAAAAGCTACAACTTACTGCAAAACCAGAGATACCAGCACCATAAAGTCAATGTCTGTTCCCTTATGAAAGATACCCATGTCTGCTCCACAGTCTCTCAGAGACAGAATTGGTGGAGGGGTCCAGCTATCAGGGAAGGTAGCGGTATGACATGAGTCAGTCGGACATGAGTCAGTTGGAAGACATGAATGTAACACATTCCCTGCAGCACCTGAGCTCCAGGAACATGGAGGAAAGCCAAAGGATTTTGGTCACTAGCGTTATGAGTTTCCATTAATTCTCAGTTCCCCTCAAACAGAGGTGTGGGAGGTTCCAAAGACAAAACCACGAGTTCAGATGAAGAGGAATAAGTCAATGCATCAAGTTGGAAGGCATTAGAGGTTGTCATACATGAGTAAAGTCCTTTCCAGCTGCTGGCTGACCCTCTGGTAGAAGATGATCTGCTGTTTTAGGTAGGACTGCATCATTCTCTTGAAGTCTGCCATGCGTCGCTCATGAAAGTGGTTCATCTCAGCCTGCAGGGAGAAGCCGACCACGCGGCAGCGTTTCCGAATCCCATCTGCTTCGTCCTGATCCATTTTCCCCTCATCACTCATCCGCTGACTCTCTTTCACCTTTGCAAAGGCTCCTGTTAGGAGGAAGGATGTAAGATTCCCAGGGTTACTGAGATGTATACCAGTACTCCACCTCCTCATGCTATCCCATGCCTTCCTTTCATCCCCGCAGAGAAATAAATGCCTGTGGAGAGCAGAAAAGGAGCCCCAGCTGTGCCATACTCTGGTTCAGTGGCCCTGAGCTGTCAACAGAGCCAGCTCTTTCCCTTCAGATTCACATGCATACACCTACACATTTCTGTGATACTAGTAAACCATCCCTTCCTCTGCAGAGCAACGACAACACCCTCCCGTTTCTTCTGTAGTCCTTTCCAGTCTCCCCAGGCATCTGAGTGAAAACAAGCAGCTGTACAAATTGCATCAACCCTTAGCCTGCCACTGTGGGAGTCACTCGGTCTCAGATGGGAGTGGACTGAGTGTTGTTCCTCTGAACATGCCAAAATTCAGGGAAAGCACGAGTTCATCCAAATGTCCTATCAAGAGATCCCAGTGCTAGTACACAGGCCTGTGAGAGGGTTAATCTAGGAGTGAACATTGAATGGTCTTTTTCTTAAGCTCCCCCAACAGAACAAGGAATGGGGCCATCTAGGGATCTGTATGCAGTTAAAAAGTAACAATATTCTAGCACTGTTTGTTCCAGCTTTTGAGGATTAGAAGCTAGATATTCATCAGAGAATAATAGTTGGCCCCTACCACATGGCTAAATCAACATGTGCTAAAACCAGCCTGTCCACAGCTGGGTTTAACAACCAATGTTAAATGATGTCAGAGCATATAGAGGCCTTAGAACCAGCAGATATGTAAGCAGACGGATTATCTGGAGATTTGTGTTGTATCTCCAGTTTTGCTAATAGTTTGCTGAGTCACTTGGGCAAGTCACTTCACCTCACCTGACATACTGTCCCTATTTATAAAGAAGAGGTAAGAATTTTTATGGTCCTACTTAATATATTTGGAAAACTACTGACAGAAACTATATAAGGCCCAATTATATGCATAGATCATAGACTAAGGAAAATCCCAACAATCCAGGACATCAAATCTGCTAATAGATGCAACAGAAGATGTAAAGAGAAGAATATAGTTTTATATCACGTAAGAGGTATCTCAAGGCACTGGACAAAACATAACTGAGTTCTAGCCATGCAATGATCATGTAGATATGAGGTGCATTTTGCAAAGGCTTATACACAGCTCCAGGCCCTTCCATTGGGAACAGGGGGCCTGGAAGAGAAGAAAGGTATTAGTACCTAATTTATTGTAGGGGCAGAGGGCCATAAGCCAAGTTCTTTAAGCTGCTTCTTCATCTTTGTGCAAAATGACACAGGACTTCTATTTTCCACCTGGATGACAGGTGGGTAGAAGAGAGCCCAGTTTATGTTCATAAACTCTCAGGCCAGAAAGGGACCATTACAATCACCAAGTCTGGCCTTCTGCACCACAGAGTCCATGGGACCTCACATAATGATTCCTATGCCCTGTCTACTTCATCATCTTTTCTGTGGGACAGTCCAGTCTTCTAGCTACAATGGCTAGGGACGGAAGTTGCATGTAAACTGGTTTCATAGATTTCATAGACATCAGGGCTGGAAGGGACCTCGGGAGATCATCGAGTCCAGCCCCCTGCCCAAAGGGCAGGAAGTCA
>NW_017728911.1:4781467-4793660 GCF_001723895.1 Crocodylus porosus | reverse complement strand
GTCTGCTCCAGAGACCAAGGCTGGCCCTGCCCCTCCGCTCTCTAGCTGGAGCAATGAGGGCTGACTCACTGCCCGTCCCGCCTTGGCCAAATCCCTGCTGGGATCTAGGGCCAGGAAGGGGGTTAAACTTTCCTTCCCCTGAGTACAGAGCTGCCTTGCCCTACTTACTTAGTGCTGGTTGCAGCTGGGGACTACAAATCCTAAGGCACCTAGAAGCAGGAAGAGGAAGTGATGTATAACTCTGCAGAGTCCTGCTACTGTGATTGTGGACCCCCAGAGACCTTGGGAGCAGCAGGAAGAGGAAGCAAACACACAGCCCATGCTGGCTATGTGCCAGAGAGACGTGCTCTAGTGCCCTCTATCTTCTGGCCTGAGCCACTGCAAGCATGGGTTGCATTTCCTGAATGAAAAGTGAATGTCTGTTCATTTGCTTATTGGTTCAATCCTTGCAGCTTAGATGAACCTGCAAATATTGAATCAATTCAGCCTTGGGCTTTCTGACTGGCTATACTTGGCCAATATGAGCATGGTCACAGCAGCCCCAAACTCTTCCACTATCTGTGACTCTTGAGTACAAACATAGGTCAGGTCATATACCTAAATAAGTGACTTAACTGTGCTTCTTGTAGGTCTCACCACTATGCAGGCCTCTCAGGACTTGCCTAAACTAATTCTTAACTATCACAAGCTAAACCAGTGGTGCTCAATCTTCTAGTCCCATGTGCCAGCGTGATCTAGCATGCAGATCCACATCATCCAGTGTGTGGGGCTCCCTACAGGTCTGGAAATTCGGCAACAGGAGAACAGTATACCACTGCTTCCCTGCTGCCAGATTTCCAGACCCCCAGGGAGACCTGTGGGCTGGATAACACAGTTTTGCAGGCTGAAAGTTGAGCACCACTAAACCAAAATAAGAGAGGCCATATGGAGTTAAAATCAGTTTAACCTAATTGGTGGTTGAAGAAGCAAGTTTAAGAACTAAGAACTAAGAACCAGTTTAAGTTAAATCCGTGCAACTTTCTCATAAAGGTTTTCTTCCCCTGATTTTATAGCAGCTTTCCTCCACTGACTTCAGAGGAACTCCTGCTAACTTCTGGTAGTGTAAGTGGGAGGAGACTCAAGCTTTGTGTGCTTTGAGGTCCGTCATGTTGTTCCTGCTTTGCCTTTATCACACTTCAGTCATTACCATAAATACACTCAGCTCTTGTGATGAGGTTCCTCAAGGCAGCAACTTGTCTTATGTTAGACATGCCTCACTTGTGTATACCTGTGGTGTATCCACATAGCAATTATCTCAAAATCAAAAGCCAGCTTTTACAACAAAGAGTCTGTGATGTGGAGAGGCCAAAAACAGATCAGGAGAGACAGTTTAGTTCAAAAAGAGGTGTGTTGACAGAGCAGTGTCCATGACCGAAATAGCAGGAACTCTTTGGTATAAAAACGATAAATTTGGAGCTTCTTTTCATTTGCCTTTAGGGGTGTGTTTTCAGCTACTCCACACCCAGGAAAGCTAACACTTTGTGTTTATTTTTAAATGAAAACTTGAGTTTCCCACAGAGTCAAGTAACTCTAGGAGCTGAGGCTTTGTGAACAGCACAACTCTTGCCTGTCAGGACTTAGGTGTGTCATCAGAGCCTTGCAGGGTCCAGAGGAGGTTTGGAAAGTCAGGATTCAGGTGCTTGAGCAAAGCTAAATGAAGGAAGCTTGCAGAGCATCTATGTCAGGGTGGGCAATTATCTCAGGCGGAGGGCTGCTTACCAAGTTTTGGCAAGCTGTCAAAGGCCACATGGGTAGTCCCACCCCTTGACAGATGCCCTGCCCCCTGTTCACCATCTTGTGACCAGGACTACCACCCCCCCTAAGCCCTGACCTTTGCCACCAGAAGTCTCTCCCCTTGCCCCCAGTACTCCTTTCAGCATGGGGTTTTGCAATCTCAGAACCAGAAAAATACCAAATTATATTCTAAAAAGTGATCATCTACAACATTCATTAAGTTGATTTCAAAAAATATTTTTGTCCTGATTTACATGCGTTTGTGTAGTGTATGCAGAGGTGACTGTACAATAGCTAAAATGAAGTCTTATTCTTGTATATTGTGGGGGGTGGGTATAGGTTTGTGGGGGCTGTGGGTGTGTGGGGTGTGGGTGTGCATAGCAGGAGGGTGTCTGGGGTTTGCGTATGGCAGTGCGAGGGGAGGCATAGGTGCATGTGTATGGAGGGCTACACGTGTGGGACTCACCCTATGAACACACACACACATATATACACTGCCCCTGTGCCTGCAGACAGACAGACAGACAGACAGACAATGCCCCTGTGCCTGGGAACACACACACACACACTCTCTCTCTCTCTGCCCCGTGCCTGCAGACATGCACATACTCTTCCTCTGCGTCTGCCGACGCACGCATGCACACATACACACCCCTACCAGCATGGCCCCATGCTCCGCGGTCCAGGGATGCAGCCAGGAGCCAGTCACAAGGTGCTGGAGCAGGGCGGGGGCAGGAAAGCAGGGAACTGGCTGGGGGTGGGCAGGGCAGGGCTGGGCTGCTCAAGCCTGCAAGCCTGAGGGCTCCCTCTGGGTCCTACTGCCCCTGACTCCAGCCAGCTTTGACAGGGACATGCAAATAAATATTAATTTACTAAATTTTTTAGGGGCTCCACAGGCTGGATAGAATGGCCTGGCAGGCCGAATCCAGCCCACAGGCCGTATTTTGCCTGCCCCTGATCTGTGTGTATAATGCCTGGCTCCTGCAACTGCCATTAGGAACCTAAGTTGCCCAACTGGGAGGGCTGACAGGGGTGTCAAACACCTACCTTACATTGGGCTGCAGGAAGGCACCTGTTTCAGAATCTCAAACACTTGAGTGAGGTCCCAGCCCAAACTGTTTCTCACAGCCACCCCTTTTGTCCAGGACTGCAGTGATCCCAGCCTCCACACAAGGCATGAGAAACCCAGGTCCAATTCCCTCCTCTGCCTGAAGGGCTCTGAACGGACATTGCCCACTGCCCCAGAGTGCCCTGACCACCAGGCTAGAGGCAACTGTGGAGTGGGAGGAGCACGTGCCATCCCCCCTGTTGAAGCTGTCACTGTCCTGACATATAATACTTAAACACAGATGAAGCCACAGAGAAAGAGATGGAGACACTAAACATGATTGTGTAGCTTTGTGGTGAGGACAGCTGCATGGAAGAGAAAGCCCCGAGCCCCAGCCCCCGCTCCAGTGAAGACTCGATATAGAATCCTTCAATATTCACTGGAGCAAGAGCTGAAACCCAGATCTACTCCTGCAAAGATGAGCTCCCCAACCACTAGGCTAGAGAGTCTCAGTCTCTATCACTCCCAAGAAATAGCGAATGTTTCCAGGCAAGCGGACCAAATTGGGAGAAGATTCTGAGAACGCCCTGCCCCGGCAGAGCCGGCACACAGCGGTTAGGGCAGTCAGGCAAGTGGTCACGGGAGCAAGCTGAGCTCCCTGTAGGCGGAGAAGGGAACTGAACCCGTGTCTCCCACATCTTGGGCACATCCTCTACCCCACCCACTGACCTACTGGTTAAGGACAAGGAAAGGGGCATCACCACTGCTTCCTCGGAGGGCTGGGTTTTGTGTGGGGAAGACTGAAGGATATCAAAGATCATTTATATTTTGTGGCGAAGACAGGTCCAGAACTGCTGACAAATCTATTACCGTTCTTTCATGAAAACTAGCATGACCCATATTCTCCCTCGATGTCATGCTTGCTCTTCCTCTCTGCTGAGACCCTGTGTAGTCCCCAGTGTCAGAACTTGCCACAGGATCCAGCCAATTTGCTCCAAAATTTAATATTTCACTTCAAAGAAAGCTGAAGGCTGAAGTTTTCAAATCTGCCCATGGGAGATCTGGATCTCATCCACTGAAAATCTACCCTGAGATTTTCTAAGGTCTCTGGTTATGAAGAAAACCTAACCAGAAACAGTGTGCCACTGTCATCTACCTAAGTCTGCTGAAAGCCTGAACTCCACTCAGGGTGAATTTGTCAGCTTTCCTCTCATACTCCCATGGGGATCCTTACTTGATCAGGTAAAGGCATGTAGACACTTTGGTGATGGGTGGACAAATGAAACGTATGTTTTTACTGCAGTAAAAGGATAGTTTTGTACACAGAGGCACCTACTTTGATGCAAACTCCTAGTGGAGGCAAGGGATTGAAGATTTCACCACAGTGGAGTTAGTTAAGGTAGACTGCAAGGGAAAATGGATTATGTTGACCTCAATTCTGTGCTTCAAGACAAAAAAACTAGCTGTGCTTTATTTCCCTAGGAGTTTACACTATTGTAGCTATTTCAAGTTAACTAGCTCAATAACAAAATACAGCTGTGTTTGCAGGAGAGACAGGCCTATGTAGATTGAGCCCAAACAAGACTGAGAGGGGAAGTCAGCTGAAGATTCATTTGTGCCTCTCCACCCATTCTAGAGGGATAGCATCTAACTACAGCCAAAATCACCTCACTAAGCTACCCTAGACCAGATCCAAGTCCGCAGCCTCCAGACAAAGACCCAGACCACAAGTACCAGAAGGAAGTTGGGCCTGAAAACTGAATCGGTTGATTCTATATCTAGGACTATATCAATGTGTGACAGGTGCCCTCTTCCTCAGGTAACAGCTAAGAGACATACAATGTAAAACAACACCAAACACTTTCATACTGAGGCTATAGCTATGCTGCCACCCAAGGTGATTGCGGCAGGGGTGGACATGCTCAAGGTAGTTTTCATCAAGCTAGGTGAGGTAAAAAAGCAAGGAAGACACAGTGGACCAGACCTTAGCCACTCTCATATGCACTCAGGATCCCCCTGCTCCTCATCCAGGCCATAATAAGGCCTGTGTCACTGTGCCTTCACAGCACTGTTACCCAGGCTATTGAAGCAAAAGCTCTAGGTATGTGGAACTACGCCGCATTCACTCCTCTCAACTACAGAGTAACCACAGCTTTAGATCCCCATAAGCAATTTTTTGTCCGCCCCCCACAGCAAGGCTTATTTGATCTAGACGTAGTGAAATTCTCCAGACTCCTGACAAAGGCCACTTATTTGCAAAAAGGTACCTAGTCACTGGGAACTGGGGAGTCAGGGACAGAAAGACATGACGCCAACCACATCACTCCTTTGCATGCCGCTCGCTATAGAATCCATGGCTTATTAACCACCCTAGCCTAATAAGCCACTTGTGGCTCATCAACTTTTTTGGCTTCCTCAACAACACAGACTCAGTGTGATTTACTACTGAATCCTCTATTTTAATCAGAGTTGGGAGAATACTGCAAAGGAGCATGCATGAACACCCCATGATCCTTCACTGAGAGATATTTGCTGCCCATCTCTTTACAAAACACTAGTCCTTCTGCTCAGGGAGGCAGAATCAGCACCCTGCCACTTAGCTCACCCATTCTACACTGTGAACCGTCAAAGGGAAACAAGCCAAGCCTTTGCACAGGGCTATGGAAGCATCCCCATTAACAGACAGATTTGGAGAAATCCAGGGGTAGGAGACTAACCAGCCACATTCTCACACCTGGGACTCCCCCCGCCTCCAATGCCTTACAACCTTGCACAAGGTAGGTGCAAAGTGTTATTACATCACAACTGTCACTTTGCATTGGGGTAAATACACAAGATGCAAACCAGGATGATGAAGCCATTATTGGCAATAATTCAAGCAGGTCTCATTTTAAAGGCCAATGATGAGTGCTTAATGTCCAAGTTCAGAGGGCCTTCACAAGGGGCCAAATTATTCATTATTTAAATGACACTAGTGCCTAGAGAGCCTCATGGCACTGAGTACTGTATGCACATGTAACCAACTGGCAACCCCCGTCCCAAGGAGCTTGCAGACTAACTAAACCCTTCAGGCCAGAACTTATTCCACCTATTAGGTACATAGGTAGACTTACATGCCTAAGCGTGATTGTATTCCACCCTGTATGAATAATGCAAAGGGTACCTCAGTCACCTTCCTCCTTCTTGCTTTTTTGTGACTTATTCTTAAGACTAAGGTGACAGTGTGCCACACAAGTAGATATATTAATAAGTTGGAATAGAATTGAACTTAGGCATCTAAGTCCACTTTGGTGCCTAAACAGGTGGAATAAAATCAGGTCCTTCTTGTGCAGATACAAATCTTCCAATTTCACTTTAGCCTTGAAGACTTGTACTAAAAGACAAAGCTTTTTCCTTTCTGGCTCCTAGGAATTGTAAGCTTTGTCCAGCTTAGAGGCCACATTGTAGCTCAAGTTAAATGACCTCCAATTTGCCGGTGTGAATTGAGTCCTTTTCCAAAGCTGTGTGCCAGAGTAACTGAGAGCGCAAAGTCACATCCGTTTTCAAGCTGATTACATGAAACAAGTGGACACCACAGGGCAAACCCTTCTGCTTCTATTTAAGAGGGACTTATTTCAGCTTAGGTCAAATGTGCTCTTAACTGATTTAAACAATATCCAAATCACCCTCCTTAAGATGATAATAAGTGCAGCCACTCAGCCTTTTTCACCAGCTTAACCAACTCATGTTAAACTCCCACCTCAGTAGGACCTAACATGACTGTCAGTGCAAATGCTGGCCCTCTGCAAATATTTAGTCTTGGCTAGGGATCACCACAAGGCTCAAAAGAAAATGACAGAGACAGGAACAGGTCTGAAGGTCGCAGTCAGCCCTCTAGTGAACCGTGCCCAGGAAGGGGTGTCTGTGGTGTGGCTAAGTTAGTATTTACAATTGAGTTTGCTGGAAACTGCCTAGCTTGGGTTCCACCAGGATAAAGCCTCTCTGGTGGAGACAAGGCTTTAGAGCATGGCTAATACTCATACAAAACATTTTTCTTTTTTTTTCCCCCTTAATTCTGTTCACAAAGAATTCAGCTTGGCGGTTTTCCTGCATTCCTCTGCCCTCGTTCTTTAGCACTGGGACCACTGGCATGAACACAGGATTTCTTCTCACAGACAGCTTCTCTTCACCCCCGCTATGAGGTTATCACCCTCTGTGTGACAACATAGAGGGGAACGTAGAAGTCCCTCAGCTGTCCCAACCAGAGGATTATGGCTCCCAGTTGGTAAGTTGTAGCAGAAACAGAGGAGCTCTTAGGAAACAAGGCGTTCTAAGCCAAAACCCGCCCCCCAGCTACACCCGAGCAGTCTCACTCTGGGCAGGTTCTGGCCCCATATTCGTACGGATTTCCTTAGTGGTATAAAAAAAAAAAAAAGAATGGAAAAAACTACAGGAACTCTCCAGGGCTAAATTCCACTCTAAAGCAATGGCAGCAGAGGCAGCTGAGTGACACCAGGGTGGGACTTGAGCAGGATTGTTTCTAAATAAATGCCATTACCTAGATCTTCTGTACGGTGCCAGCACCACCCCCAAGGGGGAAATGCCACCATCCTGACCCAAAGAGTAGTAGCTAGGACCTTCACTGCAGTAAGAGCTACTCACAAAGCAGCCACTTCTCCATGTGAAGATGGCCCTTGGAGCTCAGTAGGATGCTCCCCCGAAAAAACAAGTCTATTTTCCTGTTTGCTTGTAGGCCAGGCGTGACTGAGACCCTTCTGGTAAGGTAGTGAGACAAGTTAAACCAGACCCACCCACACGCCACAACCTGTCTGTGTGCATCACACCTGACTTCCTCCCCACAGTGGTATGGGAGGACACCACCTGACTGCATGCCTGTTGCCTACACCTTTCCGTCACAAAATATTTGCCCTGGAGAGAAATCAGAACTGGATTCTCTTGCCTACCTCCTCCCCTGGGAGGTCAATAGCAGGCTGGGGAGGAGGGAGAACAACCCCACAGAAAGACAGAGTCTCTTGGGTGCATATTACTTGGGGAAAACAGCAGTTTTCACCTTGGCAAGGGAAGCATGTCTGTAGCACCTCAAACCTGGCCATCCTGGCTCTCCTTCTCTACACCACAGGAGCTTCCTCTGCTACCTCCCCTCCTCAAAACATTCAAATGTTTCATGTTCATTAGGCGAACATGACCAGAGGAAGGAGCCTGGGGCAAATACCCTGGAATCTGTGATTAAGAGATGGCTTTTCTCCAAGACTCACCTTTCCACTGCTGGGCAAACCCATTCGCAAGTAGCAGGTTCCCAGATGCAGCTCACTCTCTCACTGTATTTGGTGAGTACAAGGTCCACTCGGGACCCTGCTGCTCCAGCAAGCCCCATGCTCTGCTGCTGCCATGAGCACCTCATTAGTAAACCATGGTGCTCTGATTGGTGTTTCATTCCCCAGCTGTGATGAAACAAGGTGTCTTCAGCTCCCTGGCCCAAAAGGCCATCTGGGCTCTGCACTGATAGGCAATGACTGACTTTCCAGAATGGACTCTAAAGGCTCTGGCTCTCTGAAGAGGGCTGTGGTGCTCTCCAAGGAGAGGTAGGCAAAGCACCAAGGCCTTCCTGGAAGACATGTGGCCACATCCAAGCCATGCTGAGAGCGAAGTAAATATGAGCTGGCTTCTTTCAGAGGGTGACAATGACTGTCCCTGTCTACCCAAGGTACCTTTCATGCCTCAGGCCATGCATGCATTGGAGCAGAGGGAAAGGAGTCCTGAGATCCTGCCTCAGAAACCAAGCCAAGTATATAGTGTCCCATCTTCCTTCAACTCTGCACAGGCAGGGAAAACAGGTTTTGCCTACCACTGGATTTCATGCTTGTCCTTGAACCATGAGGAGGAGCATAATTAACTGATGTCTCATTATCTTCTGGAAGGCAGTTATGCCTGGTCAGGGTTATATGGTAATTCCTATCAGTGCTCACTCAAGAAAGTCCCTGGCAGAGCTACGTTTCTGAGCAAAACACCGATCACATAGCTCCCAAAATGCAGTGGGCTTCCCCTTCTCAGTTTGGGTGGGAGGGAAGGAAATTAGGCCCACATTGGATTCCTCACTCCACAGTGGGATAAATGTCAGGCTGTAATGTGGTATGGCAGAAACTGTAGCAAGGGCACTAGGCAGGCACACTTCTGGCTGACTGGCAAGGAGGATTTTGGCCTTCTTCCTGGCCCGAGAGATTCCAGCCAGCCTCTTCAGTGGCTGTGCAGTCCAAGAGGCCAAACACAAGGCTGGGGATAGCAGCACCCAAGTTCTGCTGCTAATTTAGCATGCAGTCCTGGAGAAATCACTGAGGCCCAAATTCCCTAAAGTGGCCTCTAATTCTGTGGGTCCCATTTGAGACTGCTTGGGCCTTGTTTTCAACCTAATCTCATACAAGTCAGCAGGGACCTGGGAGACTCAGCACCTCTGAAAAGCAGGAGCTAGAACCCAAAGACACCTAAAATGAGGGGTCCCTTTGGAAACCTTGGCCTGGGCAGGGCAGCAAAATGGCTAAGGTGTCCTGATGTGGTTCCAGGCGCATGAATTCAAAGACTCACTCTGGACTCAGGCTGAAGGCTGCCTCTAGTCAACTCAGTTGTGAATACACCCCTGGTCATTTAAGCTAAGAGGTAGTCAAAAGTGCTGCTAACTATACGATTCCCTTGGGGACCACTAGCTATAGAGACTGGTGTGTCTTACCTATGCCAGCCTGATGGGTCATTAGGCCTGAACAAACCTTGACTTTGAAGCCTTGGGCCATAACTTCTAGGGTCTCAGGCTCTCCAGCTATAAAATTAGAGCAATGACACATACTGGTGCCACAGGGAAGCTGGGAGAATGGACTGATGTGTGCATAGCACTTTAAAAGGCACAGCACCCCAGAAGGGCTAAGAACTGAAGATCCTCTACAGCAGCCCTTCCATCATCCCACAAACTTCTGTCTTCAGAATCCACCCCTGACTCCCACCTCCTGCTCTACAAGGCCAGAAAACAAATCTGCTCCAACTTTAGGAGAAGGCCACCTCCAAACAACTCAAGTGTTGTCCAACCAAGCAGCTACCCAAGGCACTGACAAGTTTTGCTACATTATTACACAGCAACCTTTGAGAAAGCCGCATCTCAGCATGGCTTACCTTTCTGGAGGTGAATAATGTCCGGAAAGTTGGAAAGTAGCCCCTGGTATAAGGAAAGAGTGTCCAGCATGAGGAAAAGGTCATTCTTGGGCTGCTCAGCAAACATCTCCCCTACAGTCTCGTATGTCTTGCCTGTGTGGGAGATGGCATTGTTGAGGGCATCCGAGCTGTAGGGTGGGTCCATCTGGAAGGAGTGGCTGATGGCTTGGAAAGCGTTGCCCAGCTTCTGGAACTCCTTCCTGAAGCCTCCCAAATGCTTGCGGACCAGCTCGGAGGCCACATTGGTCAGCTGCAGAACACTGTCATCCATTTTCTTGCTGAAGGCCTTGAACGAGTCCACACGGTCCTCCACATCCTGCAGGTCCTGGTGCTCCGTGGGAATCTGAAGAGTCAGAAGGAAGCTGGCCCCGACCATCTCATCCTTCTCCGCCCGCCGCTTCCCCAGCTTCCATTGCTTGTCATCACGGCAGGTGAGGAAGTGCTGGAAGCCCTCATACTGGGAGAGGACGGGGTGGCTGGTCATGTGGTCCATCCACAAGATCAGCCTCCGCTTGCGCTTCTCAATGAAGTCCTCCTCAAAGCGACCAGTGGCCTGCTTCTCTGGCAAGTGGGGCACCGAGATCACTGTGAACTTGTGCAGCAGGCGGTTGTACAGCCAGTCAAAGTGCTTGTACCGCCGGTAGACTGGGGAGGTGATGTTGCTGGGAGTCAGCTTATAGGAGATGTAGCTCTTGATGCCCTTGAATTTGGTCTGCTTGGTTGGGTCCTCCACAGAGCAGATGAAAGGGTGTGGATTGGCCCTCCATTGGGGGCCTTTGGACCCCATCTCAATATAATAAGCCTCAGCAATCTTGGACATAAGGGGCACATCCCCCAGGATAAAGGCCTCCACCCCCGAGCGGACGAAACAAGAGAAGCGGTTGAGGTTCCGCCCTACCACGCTGCCCCTCTTGGAGGAGCTTATGCTGTCCTGTCTCTCTAGGGCAGGCTTGGGTCGATAGCCAGCGTTCTGGCTGGGGTACACCACAGGGTACTGCAGGTGAGGGGAGGGATGCCCGTTGGTGCCAGGGCCACTTCTGGGTTCCTCCACCACCGTGCAGCCATCGTCCCAGTCATCCCAATCATCGTCGTCGTCATCCTCAAAGCTGCCCTGGTTGGAGATGCTGGTGTTGGGAGGATGCACACAGAAGGAGGAGTCATGTCCAGGAGAGCCAGCTGGGCTGTTTGAATAGTCCGTATAACTGGAGCTCGACCTGGACCGCAGGATCTCCACGTAAGAGGCAGGAAAGAGGCCAGTCTCCCCTCTGCTGTTCTTGCCCTGCAGCCACCCGTCCAGGGAGTTTTCACTGAAGATCACCAGCTCCTCGTTCTCTTGGATGCTGATCTCCTCTTTGTTTTCACTCTGGAAGTTGTAAAGTGCTCGGGCTTTCAGCGCCATGGCTGTTTCCTGCAGGACTGCACAACTCAGCCCTTGAGAACAGGCAGATAATCGCTCAGGTACTTAAACAGCTCCTGGCAGAGGAGGACACTGCACACACTCTCTTTATGGCTTAAAACCTGGTCCCGAGCTGTGGGAAAGGACTGAGTTGATTTAACCATGCAGTAAAAATATATAGTCTAAGATGTAATTTTCAAGATCTAAAAATGCCAGTGAATCTTGGGGACTCAGTTCCTTGGTGCCAAATGATATTCCTGGGGTGCACAGACATGCTCTGCCCCTCCATTTAGGTGACATAAGCCTCCGTCAGACACATCCACATCCACATCCGCAAACCCCTCATGTCCACACAGCTTCGACTTTGCTGCCCACGCCGTCCACCTTCTTGGCTTGAACTTACATTAACCAAAAAACCAAGGATCCTGATCAGCCAGGAGCAGGAGGCCGAACTCCCCTCACCCGCTGGAGCTTTCTTCTCAAGGGCTTTAAAGAGAAAAGCCCAGGGCCGGCCTGGCCTCCTCGCCCGCCGAGCTGTGTCTCCGGCGCGATGGCGAGTGGCAGCGCTGGCAAAAGCCCTGGAAGGAAGGAAAACAAAACACAACCTTCAGATGATCCCAGCCCAAACGTTTGGCAATCTCTCCGGGGCGGGGGGAGGGAAGGAGGGGGAGCCACATCCCTCCGCCAGGGCGGAGGAAGGAAAAAAAGGAGCGCGGCCGGCCGGGCCCAGGGCAGCCCGCACGGCACGCACTGCCCCGCGCCCAGCCCGCCGGGGGGACGCA
>NW_017728911.1:4763807-4781355 GCF_001723895.1 Crocodylus porosus | reverse complement strand
GGCCCCCGAGCACCTGGGCCGCTCCGTGCCGCTCCCCGCGGGCCGCTCCGTCACGCTCCAGCCTTTTCCGTGACGCAAGGGCAGGGAAGCTGGAAAGTTTGCGAAGCCTCCAGGCGAGGCAGCGCCAGGCAGCCCGGCTCGGTCCCAGGCCGCCCCCTGCCGGCCCCCGCGCTCCCGATAGTCCCGTTTTGGGCAGAAGGGGAAACTGAGGCACGCGGAAGCCAGGTGACCTTGGGCGAGTCACCTCGCCGCCGCGTGCCTCCTCGCCCAAGGTTGCCCCCACCAGTGGCAGAGCCTGGGTGCCAGCAGCCCACTGCTCTGCGCATCAGGCCCCAGCGCTGTTGCCCCCAGAGCCAGAAGACAAACAAGTGCACAGCTTTCATGAGCCTCAGCACCCCGAGCCAAGTTCCCTCACCAAGGTACCAGCCAGCAGCCCCCCTAGGGAGAGCAGAGCTGGCAGGAATGGGGACGAAGTGAGAAGAGAGTCCAGCCCTTCATGCATCCCCTGCTCCCCCAGGGAGATCATACAGGCTCACACAAGCTGCTGCCTGCAAGGCACCCACGCAGATTCTGGCTGCAGCAGCTCATAGGCTTATACCTATTAGCTCAGCAGGGCACTGCCAGTATTTTAGGCTTATATTGGTCTTCACACAGGCTTGATGCTTAAAATAACAATTCATTAATAGCCTTCAGATCTTCCCAGCCTTGGGATCCAAGGGTTTTGCTTAAAGCATGGCCAGGGAACATGATAATAAGCATTGACTGTCCTGTGTGATCTTAGGGGGACAGAGCTGGATCTTGGGGCTCATTCTCCCTATTTTCTATTCCCAGGTCTCTGATTGAGATCAAAGGCAAAAGCAGGTGGGACACACAGGGCTGGATTGGGCAGCAGGTAAAAATTTGGGAGTCCTACTCCTGCTGATGCCTGGTTGGAGTGAGCCCTAGATCCCCCAAGCCCTGCTATCCAGGCAGATCTCTGTGCTGGGCCCCTCCCAAGGGTGCAGTGGCAATGAGCAAGGGGAAAGATCTCAGCTCTCCTGGCTCACCCCTCTGCTGACCTGAAAACCTGAAGTCCCCAGCCAGCAGCCTGATCTCAATCCAACAGCTGTTTTCATGCATAAGCATTCTGGCTTTCCATGTCCTAGACTGTACTTTCAGAGATCATTTCTTTAGTCTATACTTACCTGGCAGGGGAAACACCATGTATCTGGGTCCAAGAAGGCAGTTTTCCTTAAGCCTCCCAGGGATCACTTCTTCTGGTGTGGTTTAGTACCCACCAAGGTGTTGGGGCTTAATGCCCATTTTATGGGAATGGAGGGTTTCTCCCTAGCTTGTTCCTGCGGCCATATAGCTGAGGGCAGGCAAAACTTGGGGGCATCCAAACCCCAAGCCTCCGGGCTTGGGCCTGCACGTGGGATGCCTGCCAAAAGACTTTGGAAATATCTGAGCCCCTGGTGGGGGTAGAGGATGTTTGTCAGTTGTTGGGCCACTTACGGTTCTGGATTGACTCATGGTTTGGACTTGAGTTGGCTTGGAACATGAAACATTTCTTTAAAAAAAAGTCCTAGCTTCAGGTGCTTGCTGCTGTTGAAGTTTTGCTATGATTTTTGGATCTTACTTCAGAAAGCTTGAAATCCCATAGGCCATTTGCATTGGCAGATGACAACCACAGCAATTGCTGCACCTTGACTCCCAAGCAACTCCCTTCTGACTTGAAAGGGCTACAGCCGCCATTATGTTTTAGCTGGTCTTATCAATGATCTCCTCTGTAAGATGGGTACAACTGGCTACTAGATCAGGATGCTTTTTATGCTGACTCTGCAGTGGTCTAAATCAGGGGTGGCCAACCTGCAGCAGGTATGCCACAAGTGACATGGGCAGCCTCTGGGGAAGCAGCAGGCAGCACAGCAGCAAATCAGATGGGGAGGAGACATCAGAGCAGCAGATGGGACAAAGGAGGGGGACAGGAGTAGCACTTGGGAAAGGTACAGGGTAACTTTGTGGCATGCCTGGTCTAAATGACTACCCTATGGCTATGGACAGTCATTTACAAAGCTTACAAAGAAGAATTTTCTCCACTATTTGAGTTGGCCTAATATTTGAGTTGGTCTAATAAAAGATATCAGATTTACCAAAAGAACCTCATCTGCCTCTGGCAATGGAGAATCCAGCCCTGCTACTCCTGCTCCCGAGGTCACGCCTCTGTCCCTGAAACAAACAATCAGCTTTCACGGAAGGCCGAAGCCTGCCAAGGGCTGAGCAGCTTTAACTCTTTTCTTCTTTTCTTCAGCCTGAATAAAATGAAGGCTGAGAGGGGACTTGGTAGCAGCTTACTGCTACATCAGAGGTGTACATCAAGGACACCCTTGGGGAAAATTAGGAGTAATGGTCCCAAACTCCTGGAAGACTGTTTCAGGCTCATTAGGAAAAACACTTCACAGCTAGGGTGTCCAGACTGTGGTATAAGCTCCCTCCAGAGGTGGTGCAATCGCCTACCCTGGAAAACTTCAAGAGGAGACTGGATGGTCACCTTGCTGGGGTCACCTGACTTCCATTTGTCTTTCCCACTTGATGCAGGGGGCTGGACCCAATGAACTTCCGAGGTCCCTTCCAGCTCCTTACAGTCTATGAATTCCTGTAGAAATCAGCTGGAGGTGAAGCCAGGTGTGCAAACCCCTCAGCACAACCCTGCTCTGGCTCCTGACGCCCATGACACCGTACAGATTTGTGCCAGTAGACAGCAGGCATTGTGGGGGCCCTGACATCATTTGGGCATTCACCCCAGTGCAGTGGTGGTCAACCTTTTACCCTGCAGGCCGGGCCCGCGGGTTTGGCACGTGCAGCGGGCCCCGCATGCCAGGATCCAGCCCTGTACCATCCAGTTCGGACCCTGCATACCTGGATCTGGCCTGACACTGCCCCGCCCCGTGAGCCAGACTGGGCCGGGTACCGCCACAGCCCTGAGTGCCCAGACCCGGGGCCACATCCCAGGGGTGCAGTTCGACCTCGCTTGGATGCTGGCTCTACCCAACATTTGAAACCAGCTGCCTGGCGGCGGCGGCGACACCACAGCCACCCGGCCAAGGGAGGGTCAAATGAGGACCCAGCTCCCTGCCTCCACCCCGCCCCACGCCGGGGTGCGCATGCGCGCAGGGGAACTCCGGGCAATCGTCCGGTCGGCCGGGCCGGGCTCGCTGCACTGCCGGGTGCGCGCGGGTCGGCCGCTCGGACACCGCCCCCTGCCGGCCATGGAGGAGCTGAGCCTGGCGCTGGCCTCGCGCTTCGCCGTGTCCCGGGCGCCCAACAGCCCCGCGGCGCCGCATCCGCGCCTGGCGCAGCACAAGGCCCCGCCCGGCGGCCCCCGGCCCCGCCGCCAGGACGAGCGGCGCCACCGCCTGCTCCAGCTGCAGAAGGCGTGAGCGCCACTGGCACACCCCTGAGAGCCGGGCTCCTGCCCCGGGCGGCTCCGAGCAGCGCGGCGTGTGTGTGGGCGCGCACGCACGTGTCTGCCCCCGGGGCCCCCGAGTGCAGAGCCGCCCCGGGCACCCCTGGGTCGCTGCCGAGTTGCGGGGGTGGCCCCATGGCCCAGCGGGGCAGGCCGTGCCTCCTGGCTGGGCCCGGGTGCCGGCGCGGGAAGGGGCCGCGGGCGTCCCTGGGAACATGCGGGGCTTCCCGCCAGGAGCGCAGATGCCCTTTCCTGCCCTACTCGGAGCTGCGCGGTCCATCGGGACCTTCCCGGGCTTCCTTCAGCGCTGCTTTCCCGGGCGGGCGGTGGGGGCTGAGCGCGGGGAAGTAGAGTCGGGCCTCGGGCGTGTGGAGGCAAAGGCCAAACGCCAGCACCGAGCTCTGTGGTAGTAGTCAGGCAATGCACGGCCGCGCCCGTCCGTCTGCTGTCGGAGCATCGTGGGCCCGGCCCTCCGGCTAGCGAGGTCTGGCTTTGTGCAGGGATGGTCCAGCTGGCGATTCTCCTTGGCCAAACAGAACTGGACAACACAACAAATGCATTTATTCCTCAGCTCAACCCAGTGGCAGCGCTCCTGGGAGGAAATGCAGGGTAGAAACAGCCAAGCTAGCTTTCAAAGAGGGAAACTGCTTTCCTTCCCAGGAAGCGTTTGGACTACGTGAACCATGCCAGGAGACTGGCAGAGGACGACTGGACAGGACTTGAGAGCGAGGAAGAGGAGGAGGGGGAAGATGTGGACGATGAGGACATGGATGTCGATGCGGGCAAGAAGTTGCCTAAGCACTATGCGAACCAGGTAAGCATCTATACCTAGGGAAACCAAGAGCCTGCCGCCATGGCAATGAGTGGAATACGTGGCTGCCTCAGATTTGAGTCTAGGGGCCATGGGTAGAGGGAGCATAGCTGGGGCATGGGGTATTGCTAGGCAGTAGTTGATGACACTCTGCATTCATGGCAAAATGACAGCAGGGGTTTGTGCCTGCCTACGTCTGGGCAAGAACGAAAACTGCAAGGAATCGGTATGTGTGAGTGAAGACCCAAACCACTGATAAAATCTAGAGGTTTAGAGGCTGCTCGGCCTTCTGGACTGGATCGGTACCAATATAAAGAAAGAAAATTTGCTGTATCAGATACCAGCCCATAAATGCTCGTGCTGTGTGCAGCTGCAGCGCAGCACTTGGGCAGCAAAGAACAGAGCCAGCAGCGTGCAGAGCTGCTTTCAGCTAGTCACTCTATTGTGGTGGAAGGGAAGGCATGTGGGAGGACAGATCAACACCTCCCTGCGGTGAGGGAGGAGACAGGGTCAGGCACTTCCAGGGCAGGATGGGCGTAGGGGGCAGCACCTGCCACTTCTATCACCCAGGGAGGGTATAAAGGGGGAGAAAGGGTGTGTGCCCCCCAGGATCCACACAGGGGCAGGCTGCAGCCAGGGCTGCTCAGGGCTCTTCTCAATGAGGGCTGGACCCTTCCCAGTGCATGGGTGGAGACAGGGTGTTGAGCCAGGGCAGTGCTGGGAGCTGAGCTGTGGTGAAATTTGGGGTGGATGCAGCATCCTCCCAGTGCCAACAGCACCCGCTCTGAGGCCAGTCCCTGCTGAGAAGAGTCCCGTGCAACCCTGGCTGCAGCTTGCCCTATGCAGATCTGGGGGCATAGCCCCCCTCTCTCCCCCCGTGCCCTCCTGGGGTGCAAGCAGCAGCTGGGAGCTGCCCCCCATGCTGCCTGCAACTCCCCCCTGCTCTGCCTGGGCAGTGCCTGCCCCTGCCCCTTCCCTCACCATGGGTGACCATTGATCTGCCTGCCCCCTCCCCTTCTACCACAGCCAACTTTCCAGCTGGAGGCAGCTGTTTTGGAAATTAGATTGGTATTGTATGATATGCCTCCTTAAATGTCAGCTATTGGTATTGGCCCCCAAAATCTATCAGTGTACCCCCAATAGAAGAGAAGTGGTGCAGGCTCCTACCCTGGGGGTTTTTAAGAGGAGGTTAGATGAACACCTTGCTGGGGTCATTTGACCCCAGTACTCTTTCCTGCCATGGCAGGGTGTCGGACTAGATGATCTGCTCAGGTCCCTTCTGACCCTGGAAACTATGAAACTATGAAATCATAGTCGGGAGAACAGGTGAGAGAGGAGTGAAGGTATTTCCTAGAGGGGGACAGTGCATCCTGTAAGTACCACATGTAAATATGCGACCAACTGACTGACTAACCCCTGTGGCTTTCGAGTCACACTAGCATCCTGCTTACGTAGTGTGTTGCATCTATCTATAGGATTGTTCCGTGCCACCCAAATAACAGAGGACTGGTAGCCACATAATTGTCTGCTTAGATGCCTCGTGCTTTCTGCTTGGGTTACGAGCTATAAATCTTTGTGGTTCTGGGTTAGGGATGGACAAAATATAACCCGCAGGCTGAATCCAGTTTGCGGTGGACTCCATTTCCTGGCAGCGCTGCCACTGCCAAACCTAGCCCCACTGCCCAGGCACCCCAGATTCTCTGTCTCACCCACCATGGGGCAAGACCCACGTGGGCACACAGCCAGGCAGCTGGGATGTGGCTGCAGCTGGGAGCAAGATTGGCTGAGAAGACCCCAGGATCTTGGGACAGTGACACCATGGGGCTGGGGCAATGCTGCAGTGTACACCCAGCTTACCCTAGCCTGCAGAACCCACAGCCATCACACCTGTGCAGGCAGCAGATTGTAGCTGTGCCCTGGCCCTGCACTGTCACTACCCCAAAATCCCGGGATCTCCCTGGGCCTGCCCACCTGTCTTGCTCCTGGCTGTCGCCCCATCCTAGCTGCCTGGCCATGCGCCCTGCCTGTGCAGGTCCCACCCCCCAGCGGTGGGTGTGGGGCAGATGGTCTGGGATGCCTGGGCAGCAGGTCTGGCTCCAGCAGCAGCAGCCAGAAGGAGCTGCCACTGCCAGGGCTGCTGGGAAATGGTGTTTGGCCATGGGCTGGATCCACCGTTTTGCTCAGCCCTGTTCTAAGTCTAGCTGTATAAAGCTATGGGTCTTTGCTGAGTGTGGTCATTAATTTCATTGCCCTGCTTTCTCCACAGCTGATGTTGTCTGAATGGCTGATAGATGTCCCATCAGATCTGGGACAAGAATGGATCTTGGTGGTATGCCCCATAGGGAAGAGATCACTGGTTGTGGCATCTAGGGTAAGAGATGGTGATATGTGTCACTCCACAGAGCACAGTAAAGGAGATCTCTGGGTTTGTGTCAGTCTGTCTTTGTGATGCTCATGCAGTCAGAGACTAGTGTGTATTCTGGGAGCTCTCCATACAGTAAGGGGGGCTGATTCTGTTCAGATTAACTCAGAGAGTGTTACTACTAACCCCAGTGAAAGGAAGTCCTGAAATGGGCTATGCTGGGGGACACAGCTACACCACAGTGGTCTCAGATGCTGTTAACATAGCTGTATCGTGTGGGGAAGATGGGACAGACAGCGTGTTAAGCTGGACCTGTGTGTTTTAAGTTTTGGTGCTGTCGGACATGATGGTTTACAGTGTACGAGCAGCAAGGGTGGGCTTCAGTTTCTCTGTTCTCTTGTAGGGCTCCACTGCAGCTTACACGAAGAGCGGCTACTGTGTCAACAGGTTCCCCTCTTTCCTGCCTGGAGGAAACCGGCACAATTCAGCAGGTGGGAAAGGTAATGATCTGAAGAGGCCCTCAGAATAGATGCAAGAGAACTGGCATATTGCTCTAGTCAGGTGCTGTCTTAGTGCTGCTCTGTCCAGAGAGCCCCACCCTGCCCCAGCATAGTCCTGCTCTCCAGGGGATAGTGGGTAAGTTTGCCTCTGTGACCATGCATTTCCATCTCAAATGTAGGAGGTACATGGACACTTACTAGTTTAGGCCGCTCTCCTTGGTAGTTTTTCCCTAGTTTGGTGTTTCAATCTAGGAATCTGCCTATCACACATTCATTGTCTCCTAGAATGATCTCTTTCCTGTGTCCTTCAGAGCTAAGACAATGTTGGACTCTAAAGTAGCAGCTTTCACAGCTGGAAGAGAATTAAAGATTCTTCTGCAGATTGTTGGGGAGTCTTTGTGCCAAACTGTCTTGGAAATCCTAATAGCATCAGAGCCCTAGAGTGTGATCCTGCATGTATATTGCTACCTGTATGTGCTGCTTGTGTTTGTATGTACAGAATACACGATCCTGGACTGCATCTACAGTGAGGTGAAGCAGACATACTACATCCTTGATGTGATGTGTTGGAGGGGGCACCCTGTCTATGACTGTCAGGTATTGAACCTTCCAGCCTAGTCAGCTCCCACCTGTTCTAGAGAGTCTCATTTTGCCACCATTCTCTGAGCTGCCTTGCTGCAGGTATTGATGCTGAGAAACTTGTACAGCAAGATGCTGTTTAACAAAGTAGAGGTGGACACACACTCTGCTTTAATTTTGCTAATAAGGTGGTCATGGAGAGCCACAGGGGTTGGAGTTTGGAGCCAGCTGGGTTCTGTAGTACCTATAAATGTTTGTGCGTTCTTTGGGGTCCTTTGAACAGACACACGTGGAGAAAGGAATCTACATATATTTGGGGTTCAGTGGAGTCTGAAGATCCTGGAAAACCAAGAAGGAACACAGATACACATTTCACATGGTTTGGGGTAGAGTACACTAATCCATATCTCTTCTCCCTCCCCAGACAGATTTCAGGTTCTTCTGGATCCACTCAAAGATACAAGAGGAGGAAGGTCTGGGAGAGAAAAGTAGAATTAATCCGGTAGGTCCGTCCTTTGTTTCCAGAGACAGGGAGAGGCGTTCAGTGCCAGCTGCGTTTCATCATGTTCATTCACAAAGGGATTTTCTGTCCCGTGTGTCACCACTTGGCCACAAAATGTTCTTCTGATGAAATGAGATGCCATGTTCAGGATGTAAACAGAACAGAAAATAATAAATTTGTATTCCTTTCAATAAGAGTTGGAGGAGATCTGGACCTCAGGGTATTAAATGACTTTACCAGTTTTAGCTTCCCTGACTGAAATGCAGATGTAAAAGAAAACCAGCTAAGTTTCTGCAGGGACTGTCTTCGTGGGCATCATGTTTGCAATAGGAATCTGCCCTGGGTGTGAGGGGGAGGCTCACCTGCTCTCTGTCTCCTGCCTGCCTTTGGAGGAGTGGTGTCAGACTTTCAGGGCTCCTCATGAGCCAGAGCTGGTGGCAAGGCTCAGGCAAGCAGCAGTGGTGGTTGTGAGGGTTAATGCAGCCATTGCTTGCCTTTTGTTGCCAACATGCATTTCCAAAGGAGCTCCATACCCTGGATTTCAGTGATGGATCCTACCCCCAAATTCCTGATTTCTCAGCCCTACAGGGTAAATGTTTGATATCTGTGCTGTTAGACAGCTGGCATTTGAGGCAAAGTCAAAGAATCATAAAGCATCAACCTTCCCGCTGTTGAGCTTGCCCAAGGTTTAAGGAACTGGTGCTATATTGGCACCTGATTCTGTGCAGTGCTGATCATCCTCAGCTTCCAGTGACTAACCTGAGAGGTCTTCACCCTCTGCTCAGTGTTCTTGAAGGGCACCCGACAAACAGGACTGACTGTTCAAGTTGCGAGGACTCTTCCTGCACAGATTAGGCATGCCCCAGGTTCTGGAAAGCTTTCCCTGTTCCTCTATCATGGTTGCTGAAGCATGAATGAACCATGATGTCAAAGACTTTAAACAAGGAGCCTCTTTGCCATGTCTCCACTAAAGAAACTAATATTGGGCTCATTCCCACAAATAGTGACAGGAAGGTATGGTGCCCACCATATGCTGTGATTCCTTTCTGTTCAGTTGCAACCACTGCAGCTGGTAGATTTTTCAAGACTAGGCCCACAGATGGATAGCTTTGCAAAGCGGGGCCTGAGTTATATGGTACCTCCTATGGGGCTAAGCAGGGTAGGGTGGCACCTTAGACACTAACTGGTTCAGAGAGGTATAAGCTTTTGTAGGCATCAGCTTACCACCTAGCTTCTTATAGGCCTGTTGCCTGTGGTTGCTCATGTCTGATTACCTGACTTCAGACTAACCACTTCTGTGAGTCTAGGTGAATTGTAATAAGGAACTATGCTGATGTGGTTACTAGTAGCTGGACAATGCTTACTGGTGGATTCTGAGAATCAAATTCAGTGAAGGTATATGTTGGCACATCTCTCTCTTGATTTCACCTCAAATGCATCCTTTTATGCCCATGATGCTTTTGTTTACTGGCATAAAAGATGCACTTGAGACACCAGGTTGAAACTTTTGTTGTGCCAGAGCAGAAATAACTTAACTGTTGAGCTGTTTGGGGGTGTTTTCAATAGCATTTTGTGTTGAATTGAAGCAGTGCCTTTGGACAGCTAAGTTCTGTCACCTTATCTCCACTTTCC
Source organism: Crocodylus porosus (assembly GCF_001723895.1). NCBI lineage: Eukaryota > Metazoa > Chordata > Crocodylia > Crocodylidae > Crocodylus > Crocodylus porosus. The sequence goes on along the minus strand of NW_017728911.1, from coordinate 4,771,524 downwards.
AGAGCTTTGCAACATGTAATACAATGTGTTGTCCTGTTTTGGGTGGGAGGGAAGGTACTAACTAACTCAAGCCCCTTCTTACTCTTTCAGTTTAAATTTGTGGGCCTGCAGAGTTTCCCCTGCACCTCGGAGAGCCTTTGTGAAGTGTTGGCCATGGACTTCCCCTTTGAGGTAACTGAGCCTACAGCCAGGGGACTGGGTACTTGACACCATGTCCAGGCTCCAAGGCATTACAGCAGTGAGCTGTGTAGGCATGGTTGGAAAATGACTAAATTGTGGTAAGACTATTACATTTTGTGCTCAGTGGGGAGCATTCTTATCTGATTTTAGGAATACTTTATCTATATGCTGGAAGCAAAGTCTCAGTGGGGTTGTTGCTCAGTGGGCCAGGAATCTTTTCTTATTTGACTTAAAAACTGTATGCTCCCTAGATGTGCTGTAAGCCAACTCAGCTGCAGTGCAGTTCTCTCACACTGGATCAGAATGGAGGAGAATGGCTTGGTGACTAAGATTTTAGCCTGAGACTTGAGAAACTGCTTTCATAGCTTACCTCTGCCACAGTCTCCTTGCATGACACTTGTCATATCACTTAATCTCTCTGTGCTTCTTTCTGTTCTTCACCTCTAAATTGGCCATAATGATGCTTCCCTCTCTCAGAGGGGGTCTGAGAAGGATAAATTCATCTGCATTTCTGCTCAGATTCTGCAGTGGTGAGCCTTGATAGAAAGGGAGATAGACAGCATTCTCAACCCTCCCAAGCCGCGTGCTCCATTAATTTTTAAAATGCATCTATTATTTCAGCAACGAAAACAAATACAAACTGAACCCTATTAATAGGCAGATGTTAGATTACTGGTAACAGCTGACTTACTGTCATCTTCTCATTAAAGCAAACAACCGTCAGATGAGGTAGGAAGTCTGAACCCCCTGGCTGGCATTGCCATATCCTACTCCAGAACTGTATTAATAAAGAACAGACTGCACAGAACATCAATAAAGGATATACGATTTCTTAGCCAACCTGCTCACTCAACTGCTGAAACATGAATAATCTGACTGCCTCACTAGATACAGTGACATATTTGCCAGAAAGCTCATTTCCTCCCCTCGAAACTTCCCCCTGGAAAGGAGCAGTGGAATGTGGAACCGCACTGGGGGTGGAGCAGAAAGTGAGCTTTTACCAGAGAAACACTAAAACACTCGAAAAGACTAGAGACAGAGAAAAGGAGACTATCAGACTTTTCCCTGAAATCCAATCCCAGTTTGTCTCCAGTTTTCCAGCAGTGAAAGGGTAGTACATCAACATGCTATATGCTCTAATTGTAACCCTAGGAATTCTCTTTCTAAGCCAAGAACCTCACAGAAATAGGCTACCACGGTTTTTGTGAATAAAAGAGGGTGCTGGTAACAAATATCCCACCAGAGGGAGCCCATGAAGTCTCAGTAAGGTAACATTAATAACACAAGCAGAACAAAAAAAAGAAGGAAGACTTGCTTAGGACTAAAGAGCATAAAGACTAAGTGTTGCGTATAGACAACATCCAGGAAAAACTCCCACTAAATTGTGCTGTTTTACCTGCCCTGCCCCGTGTGCCCTCATGGACAAGTGGCAGGAGCTGCCGGGCAAGCAGGCAAGTGCTGGACGAGCCACTAGACCAGCGGCTCCTAGACCAGTGGTGTTCAGTGGTGGGAGTTGCCCCTCCTTTCCTCCCTGCTCCGTCCTGCCCCTGCCCCACCCTGGCTGTGCAGCACTTCCCCCAGCCTCACTCCTACCTCACCACAGGGGCCTTGATCTGCCCCCCCGACCAGACTTACCAGCTGGACACTGCTCTTCAAGCTGCCTGACTGGTATTGGAAATTGGATTGTTATCGGCTGATATGCCTCCTTAAAAATCAGCTGTTGGTATCCGCCCCAAAAATTTCTATTAGTGCGCCCGTAGTTAAAATGGCCTTGTGTTTGCAATGGCTGTGAGCTTGGCTACCACTAATAGAGTCCCTGAAGGTAAGCTATATCTGCAAAATTTGTGTCTGGTCCTCAGTGTCGTGAGACCACTGGGGAGTTATTCCATTAGCTTGAGTCGAGTTTGGATTCGTCTGTTAGTACCTAAATTAAAGTGAATTACAGGCCTCGTAGTGCTGGGCAGTTGTAAATCTGGTTGCAGTCACTGAACATTTCATTTGAGATTCCTGCAAGCTGCAGGTGCAGGAAAATCGGGCCACTGTTATTTAGGAGTCTCATTTTGAACCATGAAAATGTTGGTCATTAAAAAAATAAATAACTTCAGGGCTGCTGGACCAGCTTTCCATCCAGTTTTGTTTTCCAGGTGCTCTGACTTCCCATGCAGACCATTGTTAAACCTCTATGTGATTTGGCTGGTGTCTGTACAGTGACAATGTCAAGAGACAAACTGAAAATTAAATAACCATGGACAAGTAAGGAAGTGGCAAGAACTTAATAGAAAATGTTGCAAGAGTAGATGTGAGCTGTCTCACTCTGCTGAGAATTTTTCAGCCAGCATGTCGTGAAATCAGACAAATGGAATTGAAATTGGGTTTCTTCCCTTTCAAAGGCCTAATGTTTTTTTAAGACTCTGTCATGGGATGGCCAGAGTACATTCTTCTTAACAAGTGCTGGATTTAGCAGTATGTATATGAAAGTATGTACCACTAGAATATAATAGGGCGGGCACCATCTCTTCCTGAGTTCTCCTTTATTTTCTCCATGTGCATTATCTTATTTGAGGGAGTGTTGTGCATTGTTATACCCAAGCAGAATATGAATGTCCTTGTTTTGGTTCCCAGTTTACTCCTACTAATGAAGTCCCATTTTCCTGTGATTATATTGCTAGAACCTTACAGGGATTGATAACTAAGTAAACCTTTCCCTTCCCCTGTATTCTGCAGAGTCAGCCTCTTGTCTTCATGCACAAATGCCTTTAAGAGCTCACTAAGCTTTGCTAAGGAGCACAGCCTGAAACATTAGGGAATCCCAGGGTATGGTCTAAGACCACAAAGTGCACCTCTGGGAATCCACGGAAGGGGGAGTCAGAAATCTTTTAGTATGTAGGATAAAGAGGCAAAATGTCAACCAGGTGCAGTACTGCAGTGAGTGGAAGTGGAAGCATAAGTAAGGGCCCTATCCTTTTAAACTGCTGAGTGCCCTTATCTGCCATTGATTGCAGCGAGAGATTAAGGCACTCATTACCTCTGGGGATTCATTAAGAATTTATTTACCGTGAGGAAGCTGAAAGAATGGTAACAGTATAAGAATGAAAGCTCCATGGCGTCATGTGCTCTGACTCATCACTTTCAAAATGTGCTGTTCAAAAAAAAAAATAAAAAGATCAGTGAGATGTCCTTTCTATCTGCTGCTGTGTTAAAAATAAGGCAAATATTCACAGAACTGGGTCATAGCAACCAAACTAAAAATGCAGGCAGTTGCAGATCGACTGCCATGAGCCTATGTGTCTGTTCTGCTTCTGTAATGCTCAAATTGAAGCGAGCACTTGAGTGCTTTTTTGTATGAATCCAAATAGTGGAATTGGCTGACGGTATTGAAACTCTTTGGTTTCTGATTTCCCTTCCTTGGTTTATTTCATTTAAATGAGCGAATAATATGCCTGGTCATTCTGACTTGTAAATGAATGAAGATCGAAGGTGAGTAAAGCTGGGAAGCCTCATGGTGGGTTTTTGCTGTCAGATCTTCTTATGTACAACTCCATGCCTTTTGTCCAGTGACGCAAACTCAAGCCAGTTATCCACTCTGTCTCTTGCAGGTAGATGGGCTCCTCTTCTACCACAAGCAAACTCACTACACTCCTGGCAGTACCCCACTGGTGGGCTGGCTGCGGCCCTACATGGTATCAGACATCCTTGGACTGACTGTGCCAACTAATCCACTAACTACCAAGCCAGACTATGCCGGGCACCAGCTCCAGCAGATCATCGAACATAAAAAAAATAAAAAGTTGGCTTTAGGGGAAGGGGGCTTGAATCCTGAAGAGGCTGCTGAAAATGGGCGTTATGAGTTGGAATACTTGTCTACCCCTCAGCCAGCAAAACCTCCCAGGAGCCTACATGAGACAGCAAGCCAGATGGAGAACTAGACTGCTGTAACAAGTTGGTTTTATTTGGAAAGGGTAAAGGGTCATCACTCAGCTACAGTGCAGCCTCTTCTCTGACCATTGGAGCTCACACTGGCTGAGAGGGAGAAGAAGGGTATTATGAGATGGCTCAATTTCAAGTGCCTGTAAAGGGTATAGCTTGGCTTCAGCACTAGTTTTTGAAAGAATTCTGGATCCTAAGGCTTCTCTATGCCTTTGTTAAGGAATTCCACTGTGGGGTCTTTAAGACTGTAGCCTGTGATAAACTGCATGATTGATTGTTTAGGCCCTGATCATGGTCCTGTTAAAGTCCATGGCAAAACCATTTGTCAGGGGCAGGATATGAACTCCTTAGAGTTCGCATGAATGTGTGATTTTAGCCTGGACACCAAATACTGGGCCCTATAATTAGGCTACAAGTTTCTAGGCATTTAAATCTAAAGGCTTTTTGATGAAAGTTTTGTGGTCAGTTTGTTTCTAGTTACAAAAGTTTGTGACACACTTCTGTAAAATCTGAAGGCTTTATTTTCAGCACCCACATTTCTGAGAAACATAATTTCCTTGCATCAGAGCTAGCCCCCAGCTTTCAAGTATATTCTTGTGCAAAAAGAACACAGCATCATTTTTATTCTTGCTGACGTTTTCTCAGTGGGAGGAAATGCCCTCCTGTGGGGAGGCATTTTTTTTAAATAGTAGTATTGATTCTGAAGAATAAAGGGTTACTTACGAACATGAACTCATCAGGATCTGCCCACTAGTTTGATGCTGAGCTGTACAGCATATTTTAACTCTGTGTTTAAAATGTGATGATTTTAGAATATGAATGCCAATAGGCTAATATCACTATCCAAAAACAGAACACTTGTGCAGGTTTGAGTCTTGTAACTATTGGGGCACTTTCTTCTCGCTTGCTGTTCTCTCCACTGTTACACTGCTAACCCCTTCTCTTATAAAGACCATCCTCTTTATTCCTGTGCACTAAATTTTATGATACAGATGAATCTCTGGTAAATGGAAACTGCTGAGCTCAGCTGGTTGCTTATTCAAACTTGATTTTCAGCTGGAGTTGAAAGAGCAGTCTCCTAACCCAGGTCAAACTCACCTGGTCTCCTGGTCTGGGTCCAGACAGCAGGGCTCCTTGCAGGTAGTGAGGTAAGCAGTGGCAGGGAGTCTTAGGGGTAATAGCCATCCCTTATTCCTTCCTCCCCATGACTTCACACTACCAACACACACCCACAACTGGGCTCCATACCCTGGGTTTCAGTGGTGGCCCCTGCCCTTGAATTCCTGGTCTCCGAGGGCCTGCAAGCCAGATGATATAGCTCCAGCATGCAGGCCATATGTTTGATACCGCTTCCTAAACACACAACTGTAGTAGAAAATGCATGTGTTTTAGTTTCAAATAGCCTATTTGAATTAATAGGTGGAGATGAAATTATATCATGTAAATACATTGCAGATTGTGTTCCTGATCTCCAGGGAGATACCTCTGTATGTCTCTGAAAAGAAATTGCATCCGGTACAGGACATAATATACACCCTGACAGCAGGAATGATTCTCTACACACAGCAGGTCTATTTATCTTCTTGGCCCAACTCTACAATACCCCCATTCTTCCCAGAAAATGCTGGTTTCTATGCTGGGAGTGTGGGAGGCTCAAGATCACTTGATTGTAAAACCAATGTTCATGAGAGAGATGGGCAACAGTAATGTAGTAACTTCACTGGAAATTGCTTGGAAGAGCTTTGGCCTATTACCCTCTTCCTTCACACACAGCTAGGAAATGACACCCCGAGTGTGTGAACAAATTCAAGTGGCTTGAATGTTACTCAGATGATTTCACACAGCTGGTTATTATTAGTGTGTGAAGAAATGGTGTGTGGCTAAACTACTTGCCTTTCTCTTTCCCTTCATAGTGAGAAGGGGGTGGGGGTATGCAAAGAAGCAAGTTGGCCTGAGATGTGGTGGTTTAAATCAGGTCTGTCCAACTCATTTGGCCCTGTGTGCTGGATCTAGACTACAAGTTTCGGGGGCCAGATGGTCCATCTTCAATGGTAGGGCAGCAGTAGCTCAGCGTGGCTATTGGAGTCACTGCATTGGTGCAAGTTTGGCTGCCACTCGCTCTTCTTTTTCCCCTGCTGTTGATTTGGTCACCAACAGTGACCTAAAACCCCAAACTTAGCCCGGGGCAAGCAGCAGAGTTCATACCTTAGACTCAAGAGCTGCTCCAGTACAGCAGCTCTGACAACTGCATCAACAAGCTCCATGGGCCTGTTGAACAGCTCTGGCTTAAACCAGTGGCAGGAGCATCTAGCTTTACTGATTTGGACTGAGAGAGTTCCTATGAGCCCATAATGAACCAGGGGCTTCAGTGTGCTAAACCCTGTAAAAGCAGAACAAAAGAAATGGTCCTTGCCCCAAAGAGCTGACAGTCAAAGTCAAGACAGGAACTGACAAGAGACCATGGGAGATAGGGAAGGAATAGAGATGGTGGTCGTAAACCATGGGGAAGGTATAATCCACATCTATGAGCAACACTTCCCCAAAGGAACAGTCATTCTGTACATCTGAGTTCTCTCTTAATGGCCACGTACCAGAGGGGGAGATAGTGGTGGATTAGAGAAATCTGATTCCTGGATAAGGGTGAGTTGTGCAGTGGCCATATTTTTTGCAGAACCTGAACTTGGGGGCTGAAATGTTCTGCCTCACATCAGATCTGAGTCTGTGGATGCATACCATAGTGGTCTACCCTAAACTCATCTGTGTGTATATTTGAGTGTGGGCCTTTAGATACAGAGAGGAGGCATTTGATTTTTGACAAGAGAGCGCACATAAGGAGGATGGAGGAAGTGATGTGTTCAGAAGCAGCATTCAAATCTGTATCAGATTACAGAATACAGCCACGAAGCAGGGACCTATAGCTGAAATGGTGAGCCAGATCTTTGAGCCCAAGGTGACCTTTCTGTGTTCAGCAGCTGTTTAGTTTCTCAGGACTTCCACTCCTTGCTCCCCAAAATGCATTTTTTTCACATCTGCTCAGCTCTACTGCAGGCCCTAATGTAGACAAGGGACTTGCAACTACTAGCATTTTAACCACCATATTCTGGAGATCATCTTTGCATTATACAGCCTGGTAGGTAAACACTGACAGCTGCTGGGGCATTGCTTATCCTAGTCCCTGATGCTTCAAGCAGAGTACCCATATTGCATGTACCAAATAGATCCATTGGTCTATCCTGCCTTTAAAAAAAAAAACCCTCTATGTTGGCAGACATAGGCTGGAGGGAGGTTTTTTGGGTTTTTTTAAAACCCAACAGGACATCCAACATGGGTCTGTATTTAATCCCCAAGGCCAATAGCCTCCTGGAAGGAAGATGCAGCATTCGCTGCCTAGCGTCCTGCTCCTCCGCTTGTCGGCGTGGGCTGCCGCCCCAGGGCACGACTTCGCCCGGGCCTGCGGAGCTAAGTCCCGCTCTCCGCTGGTCCGGGACACGCGGGAGGGCCGCCAGGAAAGCCCTTCTCCCCGCCCTACACGGTGCCCGAGGCTGCAGACAGGGCGCGGGGGTGAGCCGGGCTGCCGGGCGCCTCCAGGCTCCGCGGGCGCAGCCCCGGC
>NW_017728911.1:4758242-4763632 GCF_001723895.1 Crocodylus porosus | reverse complement strand
GAGCGGGATGGCCGCGGAGCTGAGCCCCGAGGAGGAGCAGGTAGGACCCCCAGGCCGACCACCACCCCCGCGGGGACCCCGAACCGGCGCGTGCGCAGTGTGGCCCTGGACCCGGGGGGGGGCACCCGCGCCTGCTCCAGTGCGTTTGGTTGGGGCGGGGACGAGACACCGAAGATCGTTCTGTGCTCGGGCGGTTGCGTCCCCGCGCTCCGCTTCCTGCAGCCCCGCGCGAAGGGGAGCGGGCGGGCGCCAAAGATCACCCACCCCTTTGCATTCCCTGGCCGGTTTGAATGAACCCACCCCCCTGGGGCACGATAGCTGGACCTGCCACCTCATGTGGTCTTGCGGGGTCCCCCGCAGCGCCCGCTGCTTGTCTCTGAGCCTGTCACAGGCCCTACATGTGACCTTGGGGAGGTGACTTTGTGCCTCAGTTTACCCATGTGTCAGACTGGGATCTCCACAGCAGTGACTGGGTTGGGAGCCTGGTGCCTTGTTACAGATGCCCCGTGATGCCACCCCTTGCTTTGAAACACGCTGGGGCAGTGATCTTTGTCTGGAATAGTTGCCTTGCTTCTTTTAACCTTCCCCCCCCCCCCCCCTTTCCTGTTTTGTCCGCTTGGTTCAACTCTGGAAGGCTGAAGTGGAGATTTTTCTGCTTCCCACGCCCTGTCTCTGCCCATGACGTGCACATCTTCCTGCCACCCTGTTGCGTCAGTGCAGGAGGATGCTGTACGCTTGTAGAAACAGACCCTCTGCTGTGACTTTGCAGGGCCCGGGTTGCTAACCTCATCCTGGCAGTGACCGGAGAGCTATTAGGGGAGTGTAAAGCCAGCCCTGCTTTTCCCAGGGCCCTGTGCCGACTTTTCTAAGCTGCATCTTTAAGTCTTCTACATCCGTGGTTTCTGCCTGCTGTGCCTGGCCCTGCCTTTTTCCCTGCCCTACTGTACTTGCTGCCTCCTACCTGCTTCTCTTATTCCTCTCTTACCCTGGCCCTCTCATGGGATCACCTTTCAGTGCAGGCTGAGACCGGATGGCTTTGAGCAGTTCTCAGACCAGACAAGGAAGTGTCTCTTCTGCTAGTTTCAGGAGTGAGGAAAGGGAAATACTGCTTCCTCTGCTGACATAGAGACCAGAGCTGTTGTGAAAAATCCAGGCCTCCTGGTTCTTGTTTCAGTGGAAATCAAGTCTCAGCCTGGTCCTGGTCTTGCATCTGCAGGCAGATGTTTGTGCTAGGCCCTACCAAAGTCAAGGCCACGGGACTGTTTGTACCTTACAGTAGAAAGTTCAGCCTTGCAGTTGGCTGTCGTATGTGAGTAGAGTGAAATCTCTAGAGTGGGACTGTAAACAGTAGGGGAAAGAGGCTGGATTGTTTAAATATGATTTTTTCAGACTTACTTTGCATATTCAGAGTGATTTTTCCTCAGTCCACCAGAACACCCTCCAGTGAGAGAAGTGGTATTATCCATGTCTTCAATTAAGAAGTGGAAAAGCTTGGTGACTTGCCCTGGCTCCCACAGGAGCAATCCCAGGGCTGGGACTGGAACCCAGTGTTTGTACCTTCCAGCCACATGCCCTGACCTCACCTCCATCTCTTCTCTTAGATCACAAGAGAGGTTTGTAGTAATGAAATTTCAAGATAAGTTTAATCAGATCTCTGGCTTTAGGGCAAGTAATCCTGTCAGGGGGTGATTACCGTGTCACATCCTCAAGCTGGTGGTCAGGTGCATTATGGTGGTTTATTTGGTCTTCCTCTCAATTATTATGTAGTGCTTGCTGTTTCAGACTGATCACTGTTCTGATATAGTTGATCCTTTGTTGTCTTACTCTGCCGTTGTTTCAGAGTGAAATGCCTGTATAGAGTCCAAGGTGTTTTAAAACTCTTGTGAACGCATGTCTACAGTGAGAGAGACCTTGAAACAACAGCAAAGAAACTGAGGTGGATATTGCCCCTGTGGAAAATCAGAGATTGGATTAAAGTTTAAGAGCATGGCTGTAGATTATTTTGTTAACCTTCAACTCTGCAGTTGTAGACAGAACCTCATCTGCCTTAGGAGTTGCAGGTAAACCTCCTTCATCCCTGTGTCTGAGAAGAGACATCCTAAATGAATGTTGGGTTTAAGGAGCAAAAACTGTTTAAAAAAATCTGGGCAGTGTTTGTGGGGCAGGGGAACGGGGAAGAAAAAATGGCTTTTCTGAAGGGGGAAAAAAGTAACTTGGTAGTTTATTTGTAGAATTAAAGCTAAAAGTACAGCCTGCTTGTTTATATCTGAGAAGCGATCAGAAGATGCTGGTGTTAGAACAGAGGTCTGGGATTGCTCTGTAGTCACATCACATTCCTGCTGCCTGCCCTTGTAGCAATGCAGGCTGCCATTTTGATTCGCCTTCCTTTAGCCCATATCATTCCCTCTGCTCGCCTCCCAGTGAAGCTGGTAGGATGGTAGCATTCCACATCGCTCCCAGCAAGCAATTGGCACAGTTTCATTTGACCAATGCTGACCTCCCCCCCCGCCCCCCCGGTTGCTGCTCTTCTCTTCCTTTTCCTGATCAGAACCATACAGGGTGCAGGGATCGGTATGTAAAGACAACACACTTTTTATTTTCTTACTCTACTAAAGGAATGGCCAACATGGTCAAACAGGGTACTGAGTCACACTGGGGAAGGTGATAGTGGCAGAACATCACTCATTCTGTATAGAGAACTATAAGGCCCTGTCCAGTAGTATAATGTATATGGTTCAGTGTTAGATCCATTTCCTTACTCTGGATTATATTCTGATGTAATTTGTCCAAGATATGATGATCCACAGGCTTTTCTCTTAAGAAAATAGTGAGAATTTCCTGCCCCTGTTGGATCCTCCATCTCCTGAAAATGGTAGGGTGTGCAAGGAGACTCCCTTAACTCTAGCATTTTATCACAGTTCTCCATTCATCCAAAAAATGGGGGTTCTTTGAAGTGACCACGCAAGAAAGAAGGAGCAATTGAAAAATATTTTATTTAAAGCAGGAGTGTCAAACATCCCTGGTCTCCCAGGTTGGATCTGGACCATGGGGCTCTTTGCTGGCCAGATCTGGACCTGACAGAGGCAGGGTAAGTGTCAGTGGTGAGGCGAGTGGTACTGTACCAGCACAGCCATTGCTTGTCCTCCTCCAAAGGGTGTCCCTAACAGGGTCCCATAGCTCTGACTTGTGTGCCAGGCCCCGCTTACAAATTCCTAGGTCCAGCCCAGCCCTACAGACCATATGTCTGACACCCTTGATTTAAAGGATGCTGTCAGACTGAAAATGGGACTTCTTGCTGAAACTGTGTCACCTACGCTACTGGGAATAACACTAAAGGCCCCAGTCCCCACCAACATTTTTATGCTTTCTAATTTTAAGTGTGTGATCTGTCCCAATAGAACAGTACTCATGGTGCCTTAAGGCAAGCATGTGTGCAAGTGTGGCGGTAGGGCTGAGATTATTATAGGGATGAGCTTTTTGGGTGGGCGTAGAACTTGAGACTTGAGAATGGAGAGGGACTAGATTTTAAGAGCTAGACAATTGCTTGGTAAAGGGGCAGTTTTACATTTAAAACAATGCACCTTGTGGTCTGTTCTTGCCAGTTTTCAGTAGGTCAACAGAGTTATGAAATTCAAGTTATGACTTGAATGAGACTTCTAAGAAGCACTTATGGCGTGTTGTTTAGGGAGTAGACAGCATTTTTGTGTCTGAATTGTTCCCACATCAGTGTGCTGCCTAGCATCACAGGGCACTGTGCTTGTGGACATGCCCTTTAGCAGAGGAAACTTTAAAACTTGGCAGATGGAGGTCATGGCAAACCTCAAGGTCACTTTTACAAGAGTTGAGATTTTTGCTCCAATGTCTCTAGGCTAAAAAGTCATTGCAGTCTGCTGGCCTAAATAGCTTCTGGAATGTCAGTGGGATTTATTGTTCACTTCCTGCTTTAAAAGAATGTGTGATGATACTTTATGCTGTTGAAGAATTGCTGTATTTCCCCCCAATATGGAACGTATGTTAGCTGTGGGTTGTATGAAGCATTTGAGTCTACAGTGGGAAAACGCTATATGGGGGGGTGTAAAAAATGATAGTTCCATAAGCTGTTATAGCATTTTGATGTTATGTAAATGGAGGCACTGTTAGTCTTATCCCTGCTATATTTGTATGGGTTTAGTGGAGGAAAACTGGGTCATCTTGTCATATTGCACTGATTTATAGTCCTATAGCTTAGAACCCTACTATTATGCATAAGAGAAGGGACAGCATTTACATTTGCTCCCTACATGGATTTCTTGTTACTTCGGCTTTCTTGTTCTTGTGCAGTTAAAATGCCACCGTTATAATGGGCTTTGGATTTGACTTTTTTTGAGGGGGTGGGCAGGAAGGGATAAAAGACCTGTTGGAATTATTTTCTGAATTGGCCTGCAAGGCCAATGTCCTCTCACCAATATCTCCCTAAAAATGCTCAGCCCCCACATCTGCTGTGACAGAGGCAAGAAGTTGGAAGTTGTTTGAAGTACAGGTAAATTAGGCAAGCCAAAAAAAAGGGGGGAGCATGTAACATGTTTCAGTTATAATATGCAAGTAGGCAAGTCCGCCTTATATCTTCTTTCCCCCTGCTGTTGTTTGTTAGGTACATGGCCCCCATTAGTGTAAGATATGAGCCCTTCAGTCTGTAGTAGGTTCATCCTCTCAGTGTACCTGTGAGCTAGGGAAAGTCAAAGACAAAGAGATTAAGTGATATTTCCATGGTCATATAAGAAGTCTGTGGCAGAGGAATTGAACTCAGGTCACCCCTGGCCCAGGTTAGCTTTCCACTCTTGGGCCATTCTTCTTCTCTCTTCCTAAGTTTCCAAATGTGTGTTTTCTGGGAAAAAGACTAGGTCTCTTTTTGAAAATGAATGTATGTACCTGTACAGCTCCCAGTGCATGCTGGAAGCTAGTGCAGTATAAATACCACTTTAGTAATCATTCCATTTTACAAACATCCCATCAAAAAGTGCCTGCATCTTAGGGATGAGTGCATTATTGTATTTTCTTCATTAAACTGGTAATATAGTAGAGAAATGCCTCAAGACTCAATATAAATGCTAATCAGAGACATTTCTCTATGCCAGCCAAGGATCTTCCTTAAACTTATGGTTTTAGATCTTATGTCTGTGTTACATTAATATAACCCAGATGGTCCTTCAGATTAGTGATCAGGAAATTTGAGCTTTGTCATGCTGGGAGTAAATGTCTGAATTGTTTATATTACTAAACAGGATACATTTTATGCCTTTTAAATGAAAAAGCTAAACAGAATTTCTTCATGCTCCCCCATCTCTTTTCCAGATAAGCCTTATATTTAGGATGAAAGCAAGCATGAGAAATTGCAGCCCTCAAAAAGTATT